>NW_020862494.1:0-8562 GCF_003713205.1 Coffea eugenioides | reverse complement strand
ACAGCAAGTTACTACTTCTCTCCGAGAGCCAATTTTTTCTTTTTCTTTCATTCTTGGTGAGCGGATTAAGTCATAAGTCATGAAAATTTGGTAGTGGAAAAAGTGAAATCCGACCTGCCGGATTCGAACCAGCGACCTAAGGATTGCTATGTAACAACTACAGTCCTCCGCTCTGCCAACTGAGCTAAGGTCGGCTGCTTTCGTTGTCATAATCACCAACCTAATATTTCCGAAAACAGTTTTGGTTGGTAATTTAAGTGCTTCTGAATTTCTGATCGTACCAATGATTTCAACAATGAGTGCGGGCTTGAACCGTACACCTTCAGTTTACAAGACTGATGCTCCGGAAAGCTTCGGCCTTTTTGGGAATACTGCATTTTTTTTCCTTTTTTGTTGTAAGATTATGAGAGAAACTCATAATAATAGGAGTAATACAATGAACAATTTAAGTCATAAATGATGAGAATTACAATTCAATAATACTAAAGTAACCCATAAATAATAGGAGGAGAAATTCATAGTTGTTTGAAATCTCAATTTTAATCATTAAAACAAGACTTATCGACAAAACATTGAAATTTTCCCTTTCATTTTCTTTAATTTAATTAATTTTTTTATTTTAAATTTCCTTTTGTTCTTAATATGCATGCGCTCAATATTGTACAATTATCACACCTCCAAAATTATTTATACTTTTCTCAAAAAAAAAAAATAGTTTGATGCAAAAAGAAATACCATGAAACCCACCAAAATAGGGCTCTTTCCTAAGACCACCCCTACATTCCCAAGTAAGGGGTGGATTACCTATTGTCTGGGGTGTTTTTCAATAACTTTACTATAATGATGTATAAAAAAAAATTTTACAGCAAATGATTAGATGTTTTTAGGAGGTATTATTGAGAATATATTTTGAGGTATTTTTAAAAATTAAAATTTTAGTGGGATGTTTTTAAAAATTTAGAAAACTTCATCACCACCCATCATCACCATTACCCATCACCGCCACAACTCCTCCCCCTCCCTCCCTCCCTTCTCCTCCTCTCTCCTCCCTTGACGTTTTCCTCCCTTTTCCTCTCTCTTCCTTCTCTCACCTCCTCTTCCGTAACCCCTCTCCCCTTTCTAGTCGCAGCCCACGACCAACGAAAAAAGGGAGAAGAGGGAGGAAGAAAGGGAGGAGGAGGGAGAAGATAGAGAAGAGAAGAAAAGAGAGTGGTGGTGGTAGTAGGTGGTGGGTGAAAGAAGAGAAAAAGGGTAGGATTTTGGTTTTTGTTTTTTAATTACGTGTATTTAAAAAACTTACAGTGTTTTTAGAATCGTTTTATTACTGTAACATTATTTATGAAAAATAATCCAATCTAAACAGAGCCACTTTCCTCGATATTTCCTACGAAACATCAAATGTTCTAATAGCTTTCCACCTTTTTGATCATTTCACATGATATCCTTCACGCATGCAGCCCCCGGAGAGAAGCAGATAGTAATTTTAAACTTTTGAAAAGATTAATGTGCCATATTATTTGCTTAAAAAAAAAAAGTGCCATATTATTCCTACGACACATAAAATGCTGCTCGCATAGACCCAAATACATCTCTATCATTTCACATGCATTGTAGAGCATCTTTTTGTCACAAATTAATTGTCTACATGTGTATGTTGGCCAGGGTTTGAAGACTTTGTTGTTTATAATTGGGAACAAAGTTGTGATCAGCTCAACCAAAAGTGCTTAACTAGTCAGTCATGTTTACGCCGCCTCTTACCCCAATTGCAGAGCGACCTACCAGCAATGGCATCATTTACATTTTTGTTCTTTTTCTTCGAGGTATATTAGCATTCACAAGGAATAATAAACAATTTCCTCTAACTTAAAAGTTGATGGATACAAAGTAGAATTAATCCAGGGAAGCTGATATTGGCATTCACACGAATCCCAGGCTCTCGCAGTCACCCGTCTGAATTACAGTAGATAATATAGATACTATCAATACAGATGTGGTAACGTGCAAAACTATAATAAATTATGTCACTCATTAAAATTTGTGTCTCACAAATAATTCTATGCTTCCTAATTCAAGTTATATCATCGTTTCAAAAGAAGAAAAATCATTTGGGTTATAATTTGCACTATGCAATTGATCAATTGTAGGAAATTTGAGTCTCATTCACACGAATTTGCTAAATGCACTCCTTGGAAACTGTTTTTATAATGTGAAAAGATAAAAATACCCCTCATGTATCTCTAACTGCACCAATGTATCTTCTTTGTTTTTTTTGGAAATAAAGTGGCTGTAATAGCAGTGAGAGATGAGAATATTCTCTTCGTTTCAAATGATAAAAGAATTTAAAGGAAGTGAAATTTTAAAAAAAGTATTATTAAACAACGGAAAAGAATATTGAGGTATTGCTTTACGAAATATTAAGGTTGTGAGATTAAATCAAATAAAGTGAGGAGTAAGGGATAACGAGTGTGGGCCACTTTCTTTATCTTATCAAATTACACTTAGTATGCGTAGTCCTATTTAGTATAGTAAATCCTTACTTATCAAAAAAATTTGATAGCACCGATATAAAATTCCCTTAATTGCTAATAAAGACAACTACGGCATTACATAAACTACACGTAGTTTATTAAGGTTTTTAATCTTCGTATATAATGTAATTTCTGCAGGTTGCCTTACCTGCTGGTGTCCTTGTGTTACCTTCGGGAGGAATGCTGAGATTGTGGATAAGGCCAAATTTGTAAGTACAAACAAGAATTTTTTTTACTATTAATTCATCAGTAATTTGGCTATGGAGGATATATAGGAAATACGTTAATTAAAAATTTTTCCCCATAATAGCTTGCTGCCAGATGGGGTGCATTTTCTATGCGTTGAATCTCATGTGTCATCATGCTGGATTTTCGTGGATTATTAGCATGGGATAGAGCACTAAGCTGAGGCAACACTACGGGATCAAGAATGGCGCATGCCCTGATTGTCTCATTCATTGCTTTTGCCAGCCTTGTGCCCTATGCCAAGAGTACCATGAACTTCAGTTCCAAGGATTTGATGTTTCTACTGGTATCCAACTTCACTTTTCTACCAAAATCCTCCTCCTTTCCATATTCTTGAACTTGTGGGATAGTTTGGATCTTGTATTTGTACCATATATAAATCTCGTAAAGTAATATGGATCATCAACCAAAACGTGTTGCATATTGTCTATGTGCTATATTGTTCTATACTTAACTTGCATGACCAATGACTCCTTTTTATAGCAATATTTCAATTTTGGTGGATTGACAGGTTGTCGAGCCCGTGCAATAATAATAAAAACTTAACTACCACCAAAATTAGTCAACAATCAAATCCAGGTACTGGAGCAGGGACTCTAGATGTGTAATGAGTTACTTGATTCACCCTAATTCTGAAGAGTGCTTAATCCGATATATCAGAATTAACTAATTGACAGAATTACTAACTAGCAGACAGTGGCAAGTAGGGTCGTCTCCTCAGTTACTGGGGAAAAGTTCGTTTCTTTTTAAACCAAGACAAACGGGGGGTTTGAGAATTGATTACTAATGAATTGCCAATAAAATGAATTAATTGCGAAAAATAATTAATTGAGAGAAATAATTGGAAACACTCTAGCCAATGATACACTTCAGAAATGGTTCATGCAACTGATTATCGATTCAAATATAATTCCAACATTTAATAATAGATTGGTTATAGCTGTCATACACGCGATAAACAATCAGCTTTTCCTTACTTTTTCGATTGTCAATGTACGACCGTTAACTATTTTTCTAACAAAAGAAACTAACCGTTAGGTACGACGTACGGATCTTAATCTTCTAAGATTGCATAAGAATTAAGAGAAACTGCCAAACCATAACTAACAAGGCTACGAGGGGGTTTCATTGATAAGTATAGAAGTCGTGCACAGGTTTTTCTGACATAACCCCAATTATGCTAAGTTTGCCTAGCGCGGGACGGAAGTAATCGAACAATTACGCATTCAACTACCCCCAATTAGCAAATAGACTACGTGAATAATTAAATATTACGCATCTATTTAATCATACACGATAGCTATAACAATTAAAAGTAGAAAATATACGAATACCAATAAATAAAAGAAACAATTAAAATAATTCAGATCTTACAATTATTATTGAACCAAATCTTCAATGGTCCCCTTGACTAAAAATAAGAAGCTAGTTCTCCATTAATGGAGAACAAGCCATGCGTAGAGAATTGGGAAAAGTTGTTAATTCTTGTCTACAAATTTCGGTCAAAAGAGGAAAGAAAGAACAAGTCCACAATTGTGGTTTTTTCGTTGGTTTCCTCCAAACTTTTCCAAAAGGCAAGACAAGTACAATGCTCCTTTTTCGTTTCTGGCTGCCTAAAAGGTGAGAGCAAAAATTGTTTTTTAACCTAAAGTATAAAGAGAGTCTGATATGTCTCCCCCCCCTCCCCCCCCAAAAAAAATCGGTCAAAGAGAGAAAGCCCAGCCGAAAAAGAAAGTCTTCTTCTAATTAAAGATAATCTTATTACAAGTTAACTTCTTCAGCTTTTCCTTTCCTTGAAAGTGACCCCACTGATTTTCCAATTTGTAACCAGCTACTTCCTTCATTTTTTGAAGCTTCCCTTGTGCAAGTAATCTCGAGAATCCGGACTCGAAGGCTGGAGTTAGGCGTGACCACGGCTAACTGTCAGGAAATCTTTTGGAATGTTGATTTTCAGTACTTTTTCTTTACCACTTCCTACAATTACACCAAACACAAAATCTAAGTAGAATCCTCCAAATAATGTAGTATTTAGTCCAAACAACTATGAAATATTAGCAAAATAGCCCACTAAAATGCACCCTATCATGGATAAAGGGTAGCTTTGGTGTCACTTTTTACGTAAATTATTTTTAATTTGTATCCAAATTAGGGGATGCGTAATAATTTTAAAGTGTTTGTAAAGGGCATATTTCATATTTTAATGCTCTTAATTTGTTCAATTGCTACCTTATTTTATTCTAAATTAGCAAATTAAGCCATTAATAGAGGTACATGTTGTCTGACCTAATCAATTTTATTATTATTATTTTCAATTTTTCCTCTCCAAACATTTAGTATTTTGAACCTTAGCCTATGGTTTAGGGCCTTTCGGCCAAATGTATGTTATTTGAAGAGTCTTCGAAGCCTTAGTCATTTATCGGTCATCTTTTGTTAACGGGCCTTGTGAATCGCTCATTATGGTTCCAATTCTGGTGACCCTTACAATCAGTAAATTTGTGTGTATAGAAGTATCCAGTGTATCATAACGAGTATAGGATAAAAATATGATTAAAAATTGTATTTAAAAAGTTCTTACAAAATTTTTTACAATAACACCTTTTTTTTTAATAAAGCCCAAATAATGTTAATATAAACGGAATGTTATCCATGTTGTTACCATGAATTTCCTATAGATTTTGGCCTTTTTGTCTTTGTCTGCTTCTTTAGTGCCCCATTTTTAGGTTAGTTATGCCCTAAATCCTGATGATTTTCAACAGAAAGAAAGATAAAGTAAGACACAATTTTCAGAGAGAAATTAATTAAGGGTTTGGTGACAAATAAAAGATGAGGGTAATAATTATACCTAGTAAATAGATATTTCTGTGCCCTCCAATAATAACTAAAAACTAACAAACTAACGGATGTAAGGAAGTGGACAGACACTCTCAATTAAATCTCTAAAATTTAAGTGAACATATTTCTCTTACTCCTCATTTACCATTTTGTCCTTCAGCAAAATGTGATATCCATTTTAAATTGGTATCTAACCAAAATCTACGAAACATGATTTTAGGCTTTAGCAGCAAATATTACAAAGAGTTCACTTATAAAAAGCGAGTTAAAATCATGATATTTCTAAGTAGAGTCACAAACGAGTCGAGTCAAGTTGATTTTTTAACTTATCGAGCCTAGGTTGACTTGTTTATGTGTGGTTTTCAGTTTGAGCTCGAGTTCAACAAGCCAAGAAATTGGAGTTCGAGCTTGACTCGACCAAGGAAAAGGCAGGCTCGAGATCGAATCAACAAGGCTCGCAAGTTGAAACTCAATTTCTGGCTCACAAGTATTTCGAATTGTTAGCTCAAGTTGCACTTGATTTTCTGGATCGAGAATAGTTCGAAGTCAGCTCGAAATCGTATTTAGAAAATAGGAATTATTGTAAATTGGAATTGATAGAGAGGCAATTATGTAATTTCATATGAACTTGAGTTGATTGAGCAGCTCTTTGAGCTATCGAGCCTGTGAAAGTACCACTTGAACTCAACTCACGTATGATAACAATTTGCTCAAGTCCGACTCGAGCTCTAACTTGAGCTGCTCGCAAAAGGCTCGTGAGTAGGTCGAGTCGTATATAGTCCTATTTTTAAATGATAGACATAAATATGGAATCCCTAAAATCAAGGAAGCAAGCCATCTTTTAGTCATTTTTATCACCTAAGTCGCGTTTAGTATAGCATTTTTCTATTATCAATATGGTAACCCTTTATTGAGGAATGGGTGAAAAAGAGACCAAAGTCATCTTTCAAGTCTAATATATGTTTCTATGCGTGTGGGAATCACAGATATGGAGAGTTCACCTATAAAAAAATGAGTTAAAATCACAGCATTTCTAATCGATAAACATAAATATGAGATCCTTAAAATCAAGGAGATGGATCATTTTTAATTTATTTATATCGCTTAACTCATATTGTGGCTTAGTATAGAATTTTTCTATTATCAATACGGTAACCCTTTACTGAGGAATGGATGAAAAAGAGACCAAGGTCATCTTTTAAGTCCAATATATTCCATCTTTCTATGCGTGTGAGATTCATAAATATGGGTTTGTTTCGATGCACAATATTTTACAAATTTTTTTTTACTTGAACGAAAATTACATTTTGTAAATATCTTTTGATTTTTTTAACTAACTTTTTATCTCACATATATCATGTCACAAAAAATACTACAACATTATTTTATTTTGTTTTGTCAAATAATCTTGTATCCGAACACACCCACAGCTCCCTCATATGAACTCCATATATGTATCCTCAATAGTTAATTAGGCAAAAATTTGCAGGAAACTTGCTATAAATTTTACCATTGCTGATGTAAACTTTGTAATGCACCATTTGTCGGGTTCAGAATTTCCACAGTCAACCAAACCCACAACATTGAATCTTGTACACGCTTGCGTGTGGCATTCGTTGAACCGATTTAATCAAGGTGTTGAATCTACGCCGACTCCAAACTGTCCAGATCAAGGATTAAATCGACGTGGTAATGCAGAAAATTCATAAGCAGGACTACAAAATTCAACGTGCTAATACAATCATGTCTCAAACAATAAGAAGCATGTCGAGTTTTAACATTCCACACTCTTCGTGTATAAATAGCTAGCCAATGTCCCCAAACAGTAAGGAAAAAACAAAGATAGAACATTTCATATATAGCATCTATAGCCTCCTAGTTTTGAACCATGTATTCATCAAATGAAAGCGATTTGCAGAAATCTCAACCACCGCCTCAAAACACACCTCGACAATGTATCGATAAAGCGACTAGGAGGGCTCTCGCTTGCCGTGCGGCACATGATTCCCGGGAAACTTGGTCTACACTGGGTGCCTAGTGATCTGCTTCTCTTTGATGGTCGGCCAAATTGGTAAGTGTTAATAGATCAAACTCAGTTACTTCTTAATTCCTATGTTAGCGCCAGTTATACATTCTTTAGGAGTATCACTCAATGTATTGGGGGTTTTTTTTTTTTTAAATTGTTCGGAAATGTTGTAACAGCCCCACTTTCCCCTAAGGCGAACCAAAGGGGTTAGCGGACTGC
The DNA here is from genome assembly GCF_003713205.1 of Coffea eugenioides. NCBI lineage: Eukaryota > Viridiplantae > Streptophyta > Magnoliopsida > Gentianales > Rubiaceae > Coffea > Coffea eugenioides. The sequence continues at coordinate 711 of NW_020862494.1, read as the reverse complement.
CTGCCCAGCTCTCGCCAGGACTACGGTACAGTTTACGTCGATCTATAACGTTCCGGAACATACCAAAACACGCAAACAAGTCAAAATCACAAAATAATAAAAAAAAAACGAAAATCAAAGCCGAAGATGAACAGTAACGGACACGTCAGAATCCGGCCGGAATCTGGCCGGATTAGCGGCCGGATTCTCGGCCGGATACAAGGCCGAGAGCAATCCAAAATTTTTTTCCAAAATCCTTCCCAATCCGGCCGGCAATCCGGCCAGTTTCTGGCCGGATTCCTGGCCGGATTCAGTCCAGTGACTTTTCGTTCAAAATTTAACTTTTGCCGTTTGAAATCCAAATCGATTCAAAGTTCATCCAAACATCAACCAAGCATATATACATTGAAATTCAACTTTTACAACCATAGTGTCATGCCAAAAACCATCTATCATGAATATACATACTCGGTTTGCCAATCAAAGAAAATGAACCCAATACACAATAGGGTTTCATTCGACCAGCTAAACAAATGCCATTTTACACTAGCTCAACTTGGCAATTGACTATCCAAATCAGTCCCAAAAGTAATTATATCCCTGTAAGGAAAACAAATGGAACGGGATGAGCTAAAGCCCAGTGAGTTACTACCACATAAGCAACTAAGAGCATATAGCATAACCTTTCATTTCAAGTACACAATTAAGGAATGAAACACATCGATAAAAGGA
>NW_020862493.1:0-25842 GCF_003713205.1 Coffea eugenioides | reverse complement strand
ACGAGGGAGAGTGAAAACACTAAGGGAGTGAAGTGAGATTATATTTGTCCTGTTTTCTTGTTCACTAACCTTTTGCAGGACCAAACGATAGTGATGGAGCAAGCTCATCCGACCACTGACTACTCATTGATGTTCACCGCCATGAAAAACGAGCTTAAGCGGATTAGTGAACAACAAATGGAGGAGAGGCACAACCGCTTTGACGAGCTCTCCAAGAGCTTCACAAGGGGCTCCCGTTCTCGATTTCGCAACCGAAGTAACCGTGGCACCAAAGGAGCAAACTATGAGGAGTACTCTCGGCTAGTGAAGATGTGGAAAGAGCCGAGAGGCCTAAAAGGGTCACGTCTAAGAACGAGTTCAAGGGACGAAAAATTCAAGTTCCTACGTTCCAAGGCAAAAGTGACCCTGAGGCTTAGTTGGAATGGGAAGGCCGCATCAGGATGGTCATCGATTGCTATGAGTTTAGCGAGAAACAAAAGGTGAAGGTTGCCACTGTTGAGTTCACCGACTACGCACTAGTTTGGTGGGACCAAGTCAGGACTAATCGGAGGCGAAATGGTGAACTCAAGGCACTAATGCAAAAGCGGTTTGTTCCAAGCCACTACAACCGCGATCTCCACTATCAGTTTCAAACCCTCACTCAAGGCAACATGAGTGTGGACGACTACTCCAAGGAGATCAAGATGGCCATGATGAGGGCGAATATTTAAGATGATAGTGAGGCTATCATGGCAAGGTTCCTTAGAGGTCTCAACCCCGACCTTCAAGAATCCTCGGAGCTCCAACATTACTTGGACATGCATGATCTTCTTGAACTAGCCATCAAGGCCGAGAGGGGGTAGAAATTGAGGCGAGGAGGCTGTACCTTCCAATCTTCCAACTCGCCTTCATGGAAGGGCAACCCACCAAGGAGAACCTCACATGATACTGGAAATGCGACTACACCAAGCCCATCTAGCCGCACACCTGGTAATTTCTCTAACCGCAATTCCAATTTTACCCCTAACAAGCTTGTTGATGCATCCAGGCCAACTTCTAAGACCCCTCATGAAACTCCTAAAACTAGGAGTAGAGATATCAAGGGCTTCAAGTGCCAATGGTTTGGACATATTGATACGAACGGTACCAACCTTGTGATGCAACCCGTACAGAAAGGCTAGGATCTAGAAGGTTAGGACTCACGTTGATGACAAACGAACGCAGCGGAATCACCGAAACCCGTTGATCACGTGGGCAACGAACCTGGTATTGTAGTAGACGCCACAATCTGGCGCGGTCCTAGATTGATAAGTCAATGGTATGCCAAAGAAATGAATCGAAAATACTCAAGGATGCTTCAATGAAGCTATGGGAGAATTCTCATGTGTTTTTATTAATCATGTAAAACTGAATGTAAACAAATTGACTAAAGGCATTTTGTTCTGTGAATAAGACTAGTAAAGCTTGGAAAAACTTGAAGGAAATGCCGCAACTCCTGGCTTTCTATTGGCCGGCACTCAGCACGCAACAAACATTGAGTAATTAGTGGAAATCAAGGAAATCGTGTTATGGTTTTCCTTGATTATACTTGTGGAAAGCTTGGGTGGAAATATGTTAGGAATCTTAGCAGATTTCTCGACTACCAATCGAGGTAAGGAATATTTTGGTAAAGATATGGTGTATTTGAGTGAAAAAACAGAGGGGAGTGAAAAACTAAAGTGAGTGAGTGAGATTATATTGATCCTATTTTCTGTTCATACGTTTTGCAGGACAAACGATAGTGGATGGAAACAAGCTCATCCGAACTTGACTACATTGATGTTGCATTCGCCATGAAAACGAGCTTAGCGATTAGTGAGCAACAAATTGGAGGAGAGGACACAAACCGCTTGACGAGCTCTCCAGAAGCTTCACAAGGGCCCGTTCTCAGATTTCGCAACCGAAGTACGTGGCACCAAAGGAGAAACAATGAGAACTCTCAGCTAGTGAAGATGTGGAAAGAGCCGAGAGGCCTAAAAGGGTCACGTCTAAGAACGAGTTCAAGGGACGAAAAATTCAAGTCCCTACGTTCCAAGGCAAAAGTGACCCTGAGGCTTAGTTGGGATGGGAAGGCCGCATCAGGATGGACATCGATTGCTATGAGTTTAGCGAGGAACAAAAGGTGAAGGTTGCCACTGTTGAGTTCACCGACTACGCACTAGTTTGGTGGGACCAAGTCAGGACTAATCGGAGGCGAAATGGTGAACTCAAGGCACTAATGCAAAAGCGGTTTGTTCCAAGCCACTACAACCGCGATCTCCACTCTCAGTTTCAAACCCTCACTCAAGGCAACATGAGTGTGGACGACTACTCCAAGGAGATCAAGATGGCCATGATGAGGGGCGAATATTTAACATGATAGTGAGGCTATCATGGCAAGGTTCCTTAGAGGACTCAACCCCGACCTTCAAGAATCCTTGGAGCTCCAACATTACTTGGACATGCATGATCTTCTTGAACTAGCCATCAAGGCCGAGAGGGGGTAGAAATTGAGGCGAGGAGGCTGTACCTTCCAATCTTCCAACTCGCCTTCAGGGAAGGGCAACCCACCAAGGAGAACCTCACATGATACAGGAAATGCGACTACACCAAGCCCTTCTAGCCGCACACCTGGTAATTTCTCTAACCGTAATTCCAATTTCCCTTACAAGCTTGTTGATGCTCCGTCAACTCAAACCGCATGAACTCCTAAAACTAGAGTAGAGTATAAGAGGCTCAGTGCAATGGTTTGACATATTGATACGAACTGGCGACAACCTATGTGATCACCCGTACAGAAAGGCTAGGATCTAGAAGAGTTAGGAATCACAGTTGATGACAACGAACGCAAGCGGAATCACGCGAACCTTGATCACGTGGGCAACGAACCTGTATTAGTAGAAGACGCCACAATCTGGCGGGTCCTAGATTGATAAGTCAATGGTATGCCAAAGAAATGAATCAAAAATACTCAAGGATGCTTCAATGAAGCTATGGGAGAATTCTCATGTGTTTTTATTAATCATCGTAAAACTGAATGTAAACAATGACTTAAGGCTATTTGTATCTGTGACTAAGACCTAGTAAAGCTTGGAAAAACTTGAAGGAAATCCGGCAAGCCCTTGGGCTTCTCTATTGGCCGGCACTAGCCCACCAACATACATTGGAGTATGTAGTGGAAAAATCCAAGGAAATCCGTGTCTTTTTTCCTTGATTACACTTGTGGAAAAGCTTGGTGACAATTGTTGGATCTTAGCAGCATTTCTCGACTACCCAATCCGACGGGTAAGGAATTTTTGGGAAGATCATTGGTGTATTTTGAGTGAAAAAACGAGGGGGAGTGAAAACACTAAGGGAGTGAAGTGAGATTATATTTGTCCTATTTTCTTGTTCACTAACCTTTTGCAGGACCAAACGATAGTGATGGAGCAAGCTCATCCGACCACTGACTACTCATTGATGTTCACCGCCATGAAAAACGAGCTTAAGCGGATTCGTGAGCAACAAATGGAGGAGAGGCACAACCGCTTTGACGAGCTCTCCAAGAGCTTCACAAGGGGCTCCCGTTCTCGATTTCGCAACCGAAGTAACCGTGGCACCAAAGGAGCAAACTATGAGGAGTACTCTCGGCTAGTGAAGATGTGGAAAGAGCCGAGAGGCCTAAAAGGGTAACGTCTAAAAACGAGTTCAAGGGACGAAAAATTCAAGTCCCTACGTTCCAAGGCAAAAGTGACCCTGAGGCTTAGTTGGAATGGGAAGGCCGCATCAAGATAGACATCGATTGCTATGAGTTTAGCGAGGAACAAAAGGTGAAGGTTGCCAATGTTGAGTTCACCGACTACGCACTAGTTTGGTGGGACCAAGTCAGGACTAATCGGAGGCGAAATGGTGAACTCAAGGCACTAATGCAAAAGCGGTTTGTTCCAAGCCACTACAACCGCGATTTCCACTCTCAGTTTCAAACCCTCACTCAAGGCAACATGAGTGTGGACGACTACTCCAAGGAGATCAAGATGGCCATGATGAGGGCGAATATTTAACATGATAGTGAGGCTATCATGGCAAGGTTCCTTAGAGGACTCAACCCCGACCTTCAAGAATCCTTGGAGCTCCAACATTACTTGGACATGCATGATCTTCTTGAACTAGCCATCAAGGCCGAGAGGGGGTAGAAATTGAGGCGAGGAGGCTGTACCTTCCAATCTTCCAACTCGCCTTCAGGGAAGGGCAACCCACCAAGGAGAACCTCACATGATACTGGAAATGCGACTACACCAAGCCCTTCTAGCCGCACACATGGTAATTTCTCTAACCGCAATTCCAATTTTTCCCCTAACAAGCTTGTTGATGCATCCAGGTCCACTTCTAAGACCCCTCATGAAACTCCTAAAACTAGGAGTAGAGATATCAAGGGCTTCAAGTGCCAATGGTTTGGACATATTGGTACGAACGGCACCAAACTTGTGATGCAACCCGTACAGAAAGGCTAGGATCTAGAAGGTTAGGACTCACGTTGGTGACAAACGAACGCAGCGGAATCACCGAAACCCGTTGATCACGTGGGCAACGAACCTGGTATTGTAGAAGACGCCACAATCTGGCGCGGTCCTAGATTGATAAGTCAATGGTATGCCAAAGAAATGAATCGAAAATACTCAAGGATGCTTCAATGAAGCTTTGGGAGAATTCTCATGTGTTTTTATTAATCATCATAAAACTGAATGTAAACAATGACTTAAGGCTATTTGTATCTGTGACTAAGACCTAGTAAAGCTTGGAAAAACTTGAAGGAAATCCGGCAAGCCCTTGGGCTTCTCTATTGGCCGGCACTAGCCCAACAACATACATTGGAGAATGTAGTGGAAAAATCCAAGGAAATCCCTGTCTTGTTTCCTTGATTACACTTGTGGAAAAGCTTGGTGACAATTGTTGGATCTTAGCAGCATTTCTCGACTACCCAATCCGACGGGTAAGGAATTTTTGGTAAGATCATTGGTGTATTTTGAGTGAAAAAACGAGGGGGAGTGAAAACACTAAGGGAGTAAAGTGAGATTATATTTGTCCTATTTTCTTGTTCACTAACCTTTTGCAGGACCAAACGATAGTGATGGAGCAAGCTCATCCGACCACTGACTACTCATTGATGTTCACCGCCATGAAAAACGAACTTAAGCGGATTATTGAGCAACAAATGGAGGAGAGGCACAACCGCTTTGACGAGCTCTCCAAGAGCTTCACAAGGGGCTCCCGTTCTCGATTTCGCAACCGAAGTAACCGTGGCACCAAAGGAGCAAACTATGAGGAGTACTCTCGGCTAGTGAAGATGTGGAAAGAGCCGAGAGGCCTAAAAGGGTAACGTCTAAAAACGAGTTCAAGGGACGAAAAATTCAAGTCCCTACGTTCCAAGGCAAAAGTGACCCTGAGGCTTAGTTGGAATGGGAAGGCCGCATCAAGATAGACATCGATTGCTATGAGTTTAGCGAGGAACAAAAGGTGAAGGTTGCCAATGTTGAGTTCACCGACTACGCACTAGTTTGGTGGGACCAAGTCAGGACTAATCGGAGGCGAAATGGTGAACTCAAGGCACTAATGCAAAAGCGGTTTGTTCCAAGCCACTACAACCGCGATTTCCACTCTCAGTTTCAAACCCTCACTCAAGGCAACATGAGTGTGGACGACTACTCCAAGGAGATCAAGATGGCCATGATGAGGGCGAATATTTAACATGATAGTGAGGCTATCATGGCAAGGTTCCTTAGAGGACTCAACCCCGACCTTCAAGAATCCTTGGAGCTCCAACATTACTTGGACATGCATGATCTTCTTGAACTAGCCATCAAGGCCGAGAGGGGGTAGAAATTGAGGCGAGGAGGCTGTACCTTCCAATCTTCCAACTCGCCTTCAGGGAAGGGCAACCCACCAAGGAGAACCTCACATGATACAGGAAATGCGACTACACCAAGCCCTTCTAGCCGCACACCTGGTAATTTGTCTAACCGCAATTCCAATTTTACCCCTAACAAGCTTGTTGATGTATCCAGGTCCACTTCCAAGACCCCTCATGAAACTCCTAAAACTAGGAGTAGAGATATCAAGGGCTTCAAGTGCCAATGGTTTGGACACCAACCTTGTGATGCAACCCGTACAGAAAGGCTAGGATCTAGAAGGTTAGGACTCACGTTGATGACAACGAACGCAGCGGAATCACCGAAACCCGTTGATCACGTGGGCAACGAACCTGGTATTGTAGAAGACGCCACAATCTGGCGCGGTCCTAGATTGATAAGTCAATGGTATGCCAAAGAAATGAATCAAAAATACTCAAGGATGCTTCAATGAAGCTATGGGAGAATTCTCATGTGTTTTTATTAATCATCGTAAAACTGAATGTAAACAATGACTTAAGGCTATTTGTATCTGTGACTAAGACCTAGTAAAGCTTGGAAAAACTTGAAGGAAATCCGGCAAGCCCTTGGGCTTCTCTATTGGCCGGCACTAGCCCACCAACATACATTGGAGTATGTAGTGGAAAAATCCAAGGAAATTCGTGTCTTCTTTCCTTGATTACACTTGTGGAAAAGCTTGGTGACAATTGTTGGATCTTTGCGGCATTTCTCGACTACCCAATCCGACGGGTAAGGAATTTTTGGTAAGATCATTGGTGTATTTTGAGTGAAAAAACGAGGGGGAGTGAAAACACTAAGGGAGTGAAGTGAGATTATATTTGTCCTATTTTCTTGTTCACTAACCTTTTGCAGGACCAAATGATAGTCATAGAGCAAGCTCATCCGACCACTGACTACTCATTGATGTTCACCGCCATGAAAAATGAGCTTAAGCGGATTAGTGAGCAACAAATGGAGGAGAGGCACGACCGCTTTGACGAGCTCTCCAAGAGCTTCACAAGGGGCTCCCGTTTTCGATCTCGCAACCGAAGTAACCATGGCACCAAAGGAGCAAACTATGAGGAGTACTCTCGGCTAGTGAAGATGAGGAAAGAGCCGAGAGGCCTAAAAGGGGAACGTCAAAGAACGAGCTCAAGGGACTTAAAATTCAAGTCTCTACGTTCCAAGGCAAAAGTGACCCTGAGGCTTAGTTGGAATGGAAAGGCCGCTTCGAGATGGTCTTCGATTGATTTGAGTTTAGCGAGGAACAAAAGGTGAAGGTTGCCAATGTTGAGTTCACCGACTACGCACTAGTTTGGTGGGACCAAGTCAGGACTAATCGGAGGCGAAATGGTGAACACAAGGCACTAATGCATAAACGGTTTGTTCCAAGCCACTACAACCGCAATCTCCACTCTCAGCTTCAAACCCACACTCAAGGCAACATGAGTGTGGAGGACTACTCCAAGGAGATCAAGAGGGCCATGATGAGGGCGAACATTCAAGAAGATTGTGAGGCTACCATGGCAAGGTTCCTTAGAGGTCTCAACCCCGACCTTCAAGAAGCCTTGGAGCTCCAACATTACTTGGACAAGCATGATCTTCTTGAACTAGCCATCAAGGCCGAGAGGGGGAAGAAATTGAGGCGAGAAGGCTGTACCTTCCAAGCTTCCAAATCGCCTTCAAGGAAGGGCAACCCACCAAGGAGAACCTCACATGATACTGGAAATGCGACTACACCAAGCCCTTCTAGCCGCACACCTGGTAATTTCTCTAACCGCAATTCTAATTTTACCCCTAACAAGCTTGTTGATGCATCCAGGTCCACTTCTAAGACCCCTCATGAAACTCCTAAAACTAGGAGTAGAGATATCAAGGGCTTCAAGTGCCAATGGTTTGGACATATTGATACGAACGGCACCAAACTTGTGATGCAACCCGTACAGAAAGGCTAGGATCTAGAAGGTTAGGACTCACGTTGATGACAACGAACGCAGCGGAATCACCGAAACCCGTTGATCACGTGGGCAACGAACCTGGTATTGTAGAAGACGCCACAATCTGGCGCGGTCCTAGATTGATAAGTCAATGGTATGCCAAAGAAATGAATCAAAAATACTCAAGGATGCTTCAATGAAGCTATGGGAGAATTCTCATGTGTTTTTATTAATCATCATAAAACTGAATGTAAACAATGACTTAAGGCTATTTGTATCTGTGACTAAGACCTAGTAAAGCTTGGAAAAACTTGAAGGAAATCCGGCAAGCCCTTGGGCTTCTCTATTGGCCGGCACTAGCCCAACAACATACATTGGAGAATGTAGTGGAAAAATCCAAGGAAATCCCTGTCTTGTTTCCTTGATTACACTTGTGGAAAAGCTTGGTGACAATTGTTGGATCTTAGCAGCATTTCTCGACTACCCAATCCGACGGGTAAGGAATTTTTGGTAAGATCATTGGTGTATTTTGAGTGAAAAAACGAGGGGGAGTGAAAACACTAAGGGAGTGAAGTGAGATTATATTTGTCCTATTTTCTTGTTCACTAACCTTTTGCAGGACCAAAAGATAGTGATGGAGCAAGCTCATCCGACCACTGACTACTCATTGATGTTCACCGCCATGAAAAATGAGCTTAAGCGGATTAGTGAGCAACAAATGGAGGAGAGGCACGACCGCTTTGACGAGCTCTCCAAGAGCTTCACAAGGGGCTCCCGTTCTCGATCTCGCAACCGAAGTAACCATGGCACCAAAGGAGCAAACTATGAGCAGTACTCTCGGCCAGTGAAGATGTGGAAAGAGCCGAGAGGCCTAAAAGGGTCACGTCTAAGAACGAGTTCAAGGGACGAAAAATTCAAGTCCCTACGTTCCAAGGCAAAAGTGACCCTGAGGCTTAGTTGGAATGGGAAGGCCGCATCAGGATGGACATCGATTGCTATGAGTTTAGCGAGGAACAAAAGGTGAAGGTTGCCACTGTTGAGTCCACCGACTACGCACTAGTTTGGTGGGACCAAGTCAGGACTAATCGGAGGCGAAATGGTGAACTCAAGGCACTAATGCAAAAGCGGTTTGTTCCAAGCCACTACAACCGCGATCTCCACTCTCAGTTTCAAACCCTCACTCAAGGCAACATGAGTGTGGACGACTACTCCAAGGAGATCAAGATGGCCATGATGAGGGCGAATATTTAAGATGATAGTGAGGCTATCATGGCAAGGTTCCTTAGAGGACTCAACCCCGACCTTCAAGAATCCTTGGAGCTCCAACATTACTTGGACATGCATGATCTTCTTGAACTAGCCATCAAGGCCGAGAGGGGGTAGAAATTGAGGCGAGGAGGCTGTACCTTCCAATCTTCCAACTCGCCTTCATGGAAGGGCAACCCACCAAGGAGAACCTCACATGATACTGGAAATGCGACTACACCAAGCCCTTCTAGCCGCACACCTGGTAATTTCTCTAACCGCAATTCCAATTTTTCCCCTAACAAGCTTGCTTGATGCATCCAGGCCAACTAACTTCAAGACCCCGCATGAAACTTCCTAAGACTAGGAGTAGAGATATCAAGGCTTCAAGTGCAATTGGTTTGGACATATTGATTACGAACCAGTACCAACCTTGTGATGCCAACCCGTACAGAAAGGCTAGGCGATCTAGAAGCGTTAGACTACCGTTGTGACTAAACGAACCGCAGCGGGAATCACGGAACCGTTGATCACTCGAGGTGGCCAACGAACCTGGTATTGAGAAGACGCCACAATCTGGCCTGGTCCTAGATGAGAAGTCAATGGTATGCCAAAGAAATTGAACGAAAATACTCAAAAGGATGCTTCAATGAAGCCTATGGAGAATTTCTCATCTGTTTTTATTAATCATCATAAAACTGACATGTAAACAATGACTTAAGGCCTATTTGTTAGCTGTACTAAGAACCTTGAAAGACTTGGAAAAACTTGAGAAATCGGAAGCCCTTGCGGCTTTTCTCGTTTTGCGCCGGGCACTAGAACCCAACAACATACATTGGAGTATGTAGTGCGAAAAATCCAAGGAAATCGTTTCTTGTTTCCTTGATTACTCTTGTGGAAAACGCTTTTACGCCGTGACAATTGTTGGATCTTAGCAGCATTTCTCGACTACCAAATCCGACGGGTAAGGAATTTTTGGTAAGATCATTGGTGTATTTTGAGTGAAAAAACGAGGGAGAGTGAAAACACTAAGGGAGTGAAGTGAGATTATATTTGTCCTGTTTTCTTGTTCACTAACCTTTTGCAGGACCAAACGATAGTGATGGAGCAAGCTCATCCGACCACTGACTACTCATTGATGTTCACCGCCATGAAAAACGAGCTTAAGCGGATTAGTGAGCAACAAATGGAGGAGAGGCACGACCGCTTTGACGAGCTCTCCAAGAGCTTCACAAGGGGCTCCCGTTCTCGATCTCGCAACCGAAGTAACCATGGCACCAAAGGAGCAAACTATGAGGAGTACTCTCGGCTAGTGAAGATGAGGAAAGAGCCGAGAGGCCTAAAAGGGGCACGTCTAAGAACGAGCTCAAGGGACTTAAAATTCAAGTCTCTACGTTCCAAGGCAAAAGTGACCCTGAGGCTTAGTTGGAAAGGGAAGGCTCTTCGAGATGGTCTTCGATTGATTTGAGTTTAGCGAGGAACAAAAGGTGAAGGTTGCCAATGTTGAGTTCACCGACTACGCACTAGTTTGGTGGGACCAAGTCAGGACTAATCGGAGGCGAAATGGTGAACACAAGGCACTAATGCAAAAACGGTTTGTTCCAAGCCACTACAACCGCGATCTCCACTCTCAGCTTCAAACCCTCACTCAAGGCAACATGAGTGTGGAGGACTACTCCAAGGAGATCAAGATCGCCATGATGAGGGCGAACATTCAAGAAGATAGTGAGGCTACCATGGCAAGGTTCCTTAGAGGTCTCAACCCTGACCTTCAAGAAGCCTTGGAGCTCCAACATTACTTGGACAAGCATGATCTTCTTGAACTAGCCATCAAGGCCGAGAGGGGGAAGAAATTGAGGCGAGAAGGCTGTACCTTCCAAGCTTCCAAATCGCCTTCAAGGAAGGGCAACCCACCAAGGAGAACCTCACATGATACTGGAAATGCGACTACACCAAGCCCTTCTAGCCGCACACCTGGTAATTTCTCTAACCGCAATTCTAATTTTACCCCTAACAAGCTTGTTGATGCATCCAGGTCCACTTCTAAGACCCCTCATGAAACTCCTAAAACTAGGAGTAGAGATATCAAGGGCTTCAAGTGCCAATGGTTTGGACATATTGATACGAACGGCACCAAACTTGTGATGCAACTCGTACAGAAAGGCTAGGATCTAGAAGGTTAGGACTCACGTTGATGACAAACGAACGCAGCGGAATCACCGAAACCCGTTGATCACGTGGGCAACGAACCTGGTATTGTAGAAGACGCCACAATCTGGCGCGGTCCTAGATTGATAAGTCAATGGTATGTCAAAGAAATGAATCGAAAATACTCAAGGATGCTTCAATGAAGCTATGGGAGAATTCTCATGTGTTTTTATTAATCATCATAAAACTGAATGTAAACAATGACTTAAGGCTATTTGTAGCTGTGACTAAGACCTAGTAAAGCTTGGAAAAACTTGAAGGAAATCCGGCAAGCCCTTGGGCTTCTCTTTTGGCCGGCACTAGCCCAACAACATACATTGGAGTATGTAGTGGAAAAATCCAAGGAAATCCGTGTCTTGTTTCCTTGATTACACTTGTGGAAAAGCTTGGTGACAATTGTTGGATCTTAGCAGCATTTCTCGACTACCCAATCCGACGGGTAAGGAATTTTTGGTAAGATCATTGGTGTATTTTGAGTGAAAAAACGAGGGGGAGTGAAAACACTAAGGGAGTGAAGTGAGATTATATTTGTCCTATTTTCTTGTTCACTAACCTTTTGCAGGACCAAAAGATAGTGATGGAGCAAGCTCATCCGACCACTGACTACTCATTGATGTTCACCGCCATGAAAAACGAGCTTAAGCGGATTAGTGAGCAACAAATGGAGGAGAGGCACAACCGCTTTGACGAGCTCTCCAAGAGCTTCACAAGGGGCTCCCGTTCTCGATTTCGCAACCGAAGTAACCGTGGAACCAAAGGAGCAAACTATGAGCAGTACTCTCGGCCAGTGAAGATGTGGAAAGAGCCGAGAGGCCTAAAAGGGTCACGTCTAAGAACGAGTTCAAGGGACGAAAAATTCAAGTCCCTACGTTCCAAGGCAAAAGTGACCCTGAGGCTTAGTTGGAATGGGAAGGCCGCATCAGGATGGACATCGATTGCTATGAGTTTAGCGAGGAACAAAAGGTGAAGGTTGCCACTGTTGAGTCCACCGACTACGCACTAGTTTGGTGGGACCAAGTCAGGACTAATCGGAGGCGAAATGGTGAACTCAAGGCACTAATGCAAAAGCGGTTTGTTCCAAGCCACTACAACCGCGATCTCCACTCTCAGTTTCAAACCCTCACTCAAGGCAACATGAGTGTGGACGACTACTCCAAGGAGATCAAGATGGCCATGATGAGGGCGAATATTTAAGATGATAGTGAGGCTATCATGGCAAGGTTCCTTAGAGGACTCAACCCCGACCTTCAAGAATCCTTGGAGCTCCAACATTACTTGGACATGCATGATCTTCTTGAACTAGCCATCAAGGCCGAGAGGGGGTAGAAATTGAGGCGAGGAGGCTGTACCTTCCAATCTTCCAACTCGCCTTCATGGAAGGGCAACCGACCAAGGAGAACCTCACATGATACTGGAAATGCGACTACACCAAGCCCATCTAGCCGCACACCTGGTAATTTCTCTAACCGCAATTCCAATTTTACCCCTAACAAGCTTGTTGATGCATCCAGGTCAACTTCTAAGACCCCTCATGAAACTCCTAAAACTAGGAGTAGAGATATCAAGGGCTTCAAGTGCCAATGGTTTGGACATATTGATACGAACGGTACCAACCTTGTGATGCAACCCGTACAGAAAGGCTAGGATCTAGAAGGTTAGGACTCACGTTGATGACAAACGAACGCAGCGGAATCACCGAAACCCGTTGATCACGTGGGCAACGAACCTGGTATTGTAGAAGACGCCACAATCTGGCGCGGTCCTAGATTGATAAGTCAATGGTATGCCAAAGAAATGAATCGAAAATACTCAAGGATGCTTCAATGAAGCTATGGGAGAATTCTCATGTGTTTTTATTAATCATCATAAAACTGAATGTAAACAATGACTTAAGGCTATTTGTAGCTGTGACTAAGACCTAGTAAAGCTTGGAAAAACTTGAAGGAAATCCGGCAAGCCCTTGGGCTTCTCTTTTGGCCGGCACTAGCCCAACAACATACATTGGAGTATGTAGTGGAAAAATCCAAGGAAATTCGTTTCTTGTTTCCTTGATTACTCTTGTGGAAAAGCTTGGTGACAATTGTTGGATCTTAGCAGCATTTCTCGACTACCCAATCCGACGGGTAAGGAATTTTTGGTAAGATCATTGGTGTATTTTGAGTGAAAAAATGAGGGGGAGTGAAAACACTAAGGGAGTGAAGTTAGATTATATTTGTCCTATTTTCTTGTTCACTAACCTTTTGCAGGACCAAAAGATAGTGATGGAGCAAGCTCATCCGACCACTGACTACTCATTGATGTTCACCGCCATGAAAAACGAGCTTAAGCGGATTAGTGAGCAACAAATGGAGGAGAGGCACAACCGCTTTGACGAGCTCTCCAAGAGCTTCACAAGGGGCTCCCGTTCTCGATTTCGCAACCGAAGTAACCGTGGAACCAAAGGAGCAAACTATGAGCAGTACTCTCGGCTAGTGAAGATGTGGAAAGAGCCGAGAGGCCTAAAAGGGTCACGTCTAAGAACGAGTTCAAGGGACGAAAAATTCAAGTCCCTACGTTCCAAGGCAAAAGTGACCCTGAGGCTTAGTTGGAATGGGAAGGCCGCATCAGGATGGACATCGATTGCTATGAGTTTAGCGAGGAACAAAAGGTGAAGGTTGCCACTGTTGAGTCCACCGACTACGCACTAGTTTGGTGGGACCAAGTCAAGACTAATCGGAGGCGAAATGGTGAACTCAAGGCACTAATGCAAAAGTGGTTTGTTCCAAGCCACTACAACCGCGATCTCCACTCTCAGTTTCAAACCCTCACTCAAGGCAACATGAGTGTGGACGACTACTCCAAGGAGATCAAGATGGCCATGATGAGGGCGAATATTTAAGATGATAGTGAGGCTATCATGGCAAGGTTCCTTAGAGGACTCAACCCCGACCTTCAAGAATCCTTGGAGCTCCAACATTACTTGGACATGCATGATCTTCTTGAACTAGCCATCAAGGCCGAGAGGGGGTAGAAATTGAGGCGAGGAGGCTGTACCTTCCAATCTTCCAACTCGCCTTCATGGAAGGGCAACCCACCAAGGAGAACCTCACATGATACTGGAAATGCGACTACACCAAGCCCATCTAGCCGCACACCTGGTAATTTCTCTAACCGCAATTCCAATTTTACCCCTAACAAGCTTGTTGATGCATCCAGGTCCACTTCTAAGACCCCTCATGAAACTCCTAAAACTAGGAGTAGAGATATCAAGGGCTTCAAGTGCCAATGGTTTGGACATATTGATACGAACGGTACCAACCTTGTGATGCAACCCGTACAGAAAGGCTAGGATCTAGAAGGTTAGGACTCACGTTGATGACAAACGAACGCAGCGGAATCACCTAAACCCGTTGATCACGTGGGCAACGAACCTGGTATTGTAGAAGACGCCACAATCTGGCGCGGTCCTAGATTGATAAGTCAATGGTATGCCAAAGAAATGAATCTAAAATACTCAAGGGTGCTTCAATTAAGCTTTGAGAGAATTCTCAAGTGTTTTTACTAATCATCATAAAACTGAATGTAAACAATGACTTAAGGCTATTTGTAGCTGTGACTAAGACCTAGTAAAGCTTGGAAAAACTTGAAGGAAATCCGGCCAGCCCTTGGGCTTCTCTATTGGCCGGCACTAGCCCAACAACATACATTGGAGTATGTAGTGGAAAAATCCAAGGAAATTCGTTTCTTGTTTCCTTGATTACTCTTGTGGAAAAGCTTGGTGACAATTGTTGGATCTTTGCGGCATTTCTCGACTACCCAATCCGACGGGTAAGGAATTTTTGGTAAGATCATTGGAGTATTTTGTGTGGAAAAACGAGGGAGAGTGAAAACACTAAGGGAGTGAAGTGAGATTATATTTGTCCTATTTTCTTGTTCACTAACCTTTTGCAGGACCAAATGATAGTGATGGAGCAAGCTCATCCGACCACTGACTACTCATTGATGTTCACCGCCATGAAAAATGAGCTTAAGCGGATTAGTGAGCAACAAATGGAGGAGAGGCACGACCGCTTTGACGAGCTCTCCAAGAGCTTCACAAGGGGCTCCCGTTCTCGATTTCGCAACCGAAGTAACCGTGGCACCAAAGGAGCAAACTATGAGGAGTACTCTCGGCTAGTGAAGATGTGGAAAGAGCCGAGAGGCCTAAAAGGGTCACGTCTAAGAACGAGTTCAAGGGACGAAAAATTCAAGTCCCTACGTTCCAAGGCAAAAGTGACCCTGAGGCTTAGTTGGAATGGGAAGGCCGCATCAGGATGGTCATCGATTGCTATGAGTTTAGCGAGGAACAAAAGGTGAAGGTTGCCACTGTTGAGTTCACCGACTACGCACTAGTTTGGTGGGACCAAGTCAGGACTAATCGGAGGCGAAATGGTGAACTCAAGGCACTAATGCAAAAGCGGTTTGTTCCAAGCCACTACAACCGCGATCTCCACTCTCAGTTTCAAACCCTCACTCAAGGCAACATGAGTGTGGACGACTACTCCAAGGAGATCAAGATGGCCATGATGAGGGCGAATATTTAAGATGATAGTGAGGCTATCATGGCAAGGTTCCTTAGAGGACTCAACCCCGACCTTCAAGAATCCTTGGAGCTCCAACATTACTTGGACATGCATGATCTTCTTGAACTAGCCATCAAGGCCGAGAGGGGGTAGAAATTGAGGCGAGGAGGCTGTACCTTCCAATCTTCCAACTCGCCTTCATGGAAGGGCAACCCACCAAGGAGAACCTCACATGATACTGGAAATGCGACTACACCAAGCCCATCTAGCCGCACACCTGGTAATTTCTCTAACCGCAATTCCAATTTTACCCCTAACAAGCTTGTTGATGCATCCAGGTCCACTTCTAAGACCCCTCATGAAACTCCTAAAACTAGGAGTAGAGATATCAAGGGCTTCAAGTGCCAATGGTTTGGACATATTGATACGAACGGTACCAACCTTGTGATGCAACCCGTACAGAAAGGCTAGGATCTAGAAGGTTAGGACTCACGTTGATGACAAACGAACGCAGCGGAATCACCTAAACCCGTTGATCACGTGGGCAACGAACCTGGTATTGTAGAAGACGCCACAATCTGGCGCGGTCCTAGATTGATAAGTCAATGGTATGCCAAAGAAATGAATCTAAAATACTCAAGGGTGCTTCAATTAAGCTTTGAGAGAATTCTCAAGTGTTTTTACTAATCATCATAAAACTGAATGTAAACAATGACTTAAGGCTATTTGTAGCTGTGACTAAGACCTAGTAAAGCTTCGAAAAACTTGAAGGAAATCCGGCCAGCCCTTGGGCTTCTCTATTGGCCGGCACTAGCCCAACAACATACATTGGAGTATGTAGTGGAAAAATCCAAGGAAATTCGTTTCTTGTTTCCTTGATTACTCTTGTGGAAAAGCTTGGTGACAATTGTTGGATCTTTGCGGCATTTCTCGACTACCCAATCCGACGGGTAAGGAAATTTTGGTAAGATCATTGGAGTATTTTGTGTGGAAAAACGAGGGAGAGTGAAAACACTAAGGGAGTGAAGTGAGATTATATTTGTCCTATTTTCTTGTTCACTAACCTTTTGCAGGACCAAATGATAGTCATAGAGCAAGCTCATCCGACCACTGACTACTCATTGATGTTCACCGCCATGAAAAATGAGCTTAAGCGGATTAGTGAGCAACAAATGGAGGAGAGGCACGACCGCTTTGACGAGCTCTCCAAGAGCTTCACAAGGGGCTCCCGTTCTCGATCTCGCAACCGAAGTAACCATGGCACCAAAGGAGCAAACTATGAGGAGTACTCTCGGCTAGTGAAGATGAGGAAAGAGCCGAGAGGCCTAAAAGGGGCACGTCTAAGAACGAGCTCAAGGGACTTAAAATTCAAGTCTCTACGTTCCAAGGCAAAAGTGACCCTGAGGCTTAGTTGGAATGGGAAGGCCGCTTCGAGATGGTCTTCGATTGATTTGAGTTTAGCGAGGAACAAAAGGTGAAGGTTGCCAATGTTGAGTTCACCGACTACGCACTAGTTTGGTGGGACCAAGTCAGGACTAATCGGAGGCGAAATGGTGAACACAAGGCACTAATGCATAAACGGTTTGTTCCAAGCCACTACAACCGCGATCTCCACTCTCAGCTTCAAACCCTCACTCAAGGCAACATGAGTGTGGAGGACTACTCCAAGGAGATCAAGATCGCCATGATGAGGGCGAACATTCAAGAAGATAGTGAGGCTACCATGGCAAGGTTCCTTAGAGGTCTCAACCCCGACCTTCAAGAAGCCTTGGAGCTCCAACATTACTTGGACAAGCATGATCTTCTTGAACTAGCCATCAAGGCCGAGAGGGGGAAGAAATTGAGGCGAGAAGGCTGTACCTTCCAAGCTTCCAAATCGCCTTCATGGAAGGGCAACCCACCAAGGAGAACCTCACATGATACTGGAAATGCGACTACACCAAGCCCATCTAGCCGCACACCTGGTAATTTCTCTAACCGCAATTCCAATTTTACCCCTAACAAGCTTGTTGATGCATCCAGGTCCACTTCTAAGACCCCTCATGAAACTCCTAAAACTAGGAGTAGAGATATCAAGGGCTTCAAGTGCCAATGGTTTGGACATATTGATACGAACGGTACCAACCTTGTGATGCAACCCGTACAGAAAGGCTAGGATCTAGAAGGTTAGGACTCACGTTGATGACAAACGAACGCAGCGGAATCACCTAAACCCGTTGATCACGTGGGCAACGAACCTGGTATTGTAGAAGACGCCACAATCTGGCGCGGTCCTAGATTGATAAGTCAATGGTATGCCAAAGAAATGAATCTAAAATACTCAAGGGTGCTTCAATTAAGCTTTGAGAGAATTCTCAAGTGTTTTTACTAATCATCATAAAACTGAATGTAAACAATGACTTAAGGCTATTTGTAGCTGTGACTAAGACCTAGTAAAGCTTCGAAAAACTTGAAGGAAATCCGGCCAGCCCTTGGGCTTCTCTATTGGCCGGCACTAGCCCAACAACATACATTGGAGTATGTAGTGGAAAAATCCAAGGAAATTCGTTTATTGTTTCCTTGATTACTCTTGTGGAAAAGCTTGGTGACAATTGTTGGATCTTTGCGGCATTTCTCGACTACCCAATCCGACGGGTAAGGAAATTTTGGTAAGATCGTTGGAGTATTTTGTGTGGAAAAACGAGGGAGAGTGAAAACACTAAGGGAGTGAAGTGAGATTATATTTGTCCTATTTTCTTGTTCACTAACCTTTTGCAGGACCAAATGATAGTCATAGAGCAAGCTCATCCGACCACTGACTACTCATTGATGTTCACCGCCATGAAAAATGAGCTTAAGCGGATTAGTGAGCAACAAATGGAGGAGAGGCACGACCGCTTTGACGAGCTCTCCAAGAGCTTCACAAGGGGCTCCCGTTCTCGATCTCGCAACCGAAGTAACCATGGCACCAAAGGAGCAAACTATGAGGAGTACTCTCGGCTAGTGAAGATGAGGAAAGAGCCGAGAGGCCTAAAAGGGGCACGTCTAAGAACGAGCTCAAGGGACTTAAAATTCAAGTCTCTACGTTCCAAGGCAAAAGTGACCCTGAGGCTTAGTTGGAATGGGAAGGCCGCTTCGAGATGGTCTTCGATTGATTTGAGTTTAGCGAGGAACAAAAGGTGAAGGTTGCCAATGTTGAGTTCACCGACTACGCACTAGTTTGGTGGGACCAAGTCAGGACTAATCGGAGGCGAAATGGTGAACACAAGGCACTAATGCATAAACGGTTTGTTCCAAGCCACTACAACCGCGATCTCCACTCTCAGCTTCAAACCCTCACTCAAGGCAACATGAGTGTGGAGGACTACTCCAAGGAGATCAAGATCGCCATGATGAGGGCGAACATTCAAGAAGATAGTGAGGCTACCATGGCAAGGTTCCTTAGAGGTCTCAACCCCGACCTTCAAGAAGCCTTGGAGCTCCAACATTACTTGGACAAGCATGATCTTCTTGAACTAGCCATCAAGGCCGAGAGGGGGAAGAAATTGAGGCGAGAAGGCTGTACCTTCCAAGCTTCCAAATCGCCTTCATGGAAGGGCAACCCACCAAGGAGAACCTCACATGATACTGGAAATGCGACTACACCAAGCCCATCTAGCCGCACACCTGGTAATTTCTCTAACCGCAATTCCAATTTTACCCCTAACAAGCTTGTTGATGCATCCAGGTCCACTTCTAAGACCCCTCATGAAACTCCTAAAACTAGGAGTAGAGATATCAAGGGCTTCAAGTGCCAATGGTTTGGACATATTGATACGAACGGTACCAACCTTGTGATGCAACCCGTACAGAAAGGCTAGGATCTAGAAGGTTAGGACTCACGTTGATGACAAACGAACGCAGCGGAATCACCTAAACCCGTTGATCACGTGGGCAACGAACCTGGTATTGTAGAAGACGCCACAATCTGGCGCGGTCCTAGATTGATAAGTCAATGGTATGCCAAAGAAATGAATCTAAAATACTCAAGGGTGCTTCAATTAAGCTTTGAGAGAATTCTCAAGTGTTTTTACTAATCATCATAAAACTGAATGTAAACAATGACTTAAGGCTATTTGTAGCTGTGACTAAGACCTAGTAAAGCTTCGAAAAACTTGAAGGAAATCCGGCCAGCCCTTGGGCTTCTCTATTGGCCGGCACTAGCCCAACAACATACATTGGAGTATGTAGTGGAAAAATCCAAGGAAATTCGTTTATTGTTTCCTTGATTACTCTTGTGGAAAAGCTTGGTGACAATTGTTGGATCTTTGCGGCATTTCTCGACTACCCAATCCGACGGGTAAGGAAATTTTGGTAAGATCATTGGAGTATTTTGTGTGGAAAAACGAGGGAGAGTGAAAACACTAAGGGAGTGAAGTGAGATTATATTTGTCCTATTTTCTTGTTCACTAACCTTTTGCAGGACCAAATGATAGTCATAGAGCAAGCTCATCCGACCACTGACTACTCATTGATGTTCACCGCCATGAAAAATGAGCTTAAGCGGATTAGTGAGCAACAAATGGAGGAGAGGCACGACCGCTTTGACGAGCTCTCCAAGAGCTTCACAAGGGGCTCCCGTTCTCGATCTCGCAACCGAAGTAACCATGGCACCAAAGGAGCAAACTATGAGGAGTACTCTCGGCTAGTGAAGATGAGGAAAGAGCCGAGAGGCCTAAAAGGGGCACGTCTAAGAACGAGCTCAAGGGACTTAAAATTCAAGTCTCTACGTTCCAAGGCAAAAGTGACCCTGAGGCTTAGTTGGAATGGGAAGGCCGCTTCGAGATGGTCTTCGATTGATTTGAGTTTAGCGAGGAACAAAAGGTGAAGGTTGCCAATGTTGAGTTCACCGACTACGCACTAGTTTGGTGGGACCAAGTCAGGACTAATCGGAGGCGAAATGGTGAACACAAGGCACTAATGCATAAACGGTTTGTTCCAAGCCACTACAACCGCGATCTCCACTCTCAGCTTCAAACCCTCACTCAAGGCAACATGAGTGTGGAGGACTACTCCAAGGAGATCAAGATCGGCCATGATGAGGGCGAACATTCAAGAAGATAGTGAGGCTACCATGGCAAGGTTCCTTAGAGGTCTCAACCCCGACCTTCAAGAAGCCTTGGAGCTCCAACATTACTTGGACAAGCATGATCTTCTTGAACTAGCCATCAAGGCCGAGAGGGGGAAGAAATTGAGGCGAGAAGGCTGTACCTTCCAAGCTTCCAAATCGCCTTCATGGAAGGGCAACCCACCAAGGAGAACCTCACATGATACTGGAAATGCGACTACACCAAGCCCATCTAGCCGCACACCTGGTAATTTCTCTAACCGCAATTCCAATTTTACCCCTAACAAGCTTGTTGATGCATCCAGGTCCACTTCTAAGACCCCTCATGAAACTCCTAAAACTAGGAGTAGAGATATCAAGGGCTTCAAGTGCCAATGGTTTGGACATATTGATACGAACGGTACCAACCTTGTGATGCAACCCGTACAGAAAGGCTAGGATCTAGAAGGTTAGGACTCACGTTGATGACAAACGAACGCAGCGGAATCACCTAAACCCGTTGATCACGTGGGCAACGAACCTGGTATTGTAGAAGACGCCACAATCTGGCGCGCGTCCTAGATTGATAAGTCAATGGTATGCCAAAGAAATGAATCTAAAATACTGCAAGGATGCTTTCAATGAAGCTATGGGAGAATTCTCATGTGTTTTTATTAATCATCATAAAACTGAATGTAAACAATGACTTAAGGCTATTTGTAGCTGTGACTAAGACCTAGTAAAGCTTGGAAAAACTTGAAGGAAATCCGCCAGCCCTTGGGCTTCTCTATTGGCCGGCACTAGCCCCAACAACATACATTGGAGTATGTAGTGGAAAAATCCAAGGAAAATTCCGTGTTCTTGTTTCCTTGATTACACTTTGTGGAAAAGCTTGGTGACAATTGTTGGATCTTAGCGCATTTCTCGACTACCCAATCCGACGGGTAAGGAATTTTGGTAAGATCATTGGTGTATTTTGAGTGAAAAAACGAGGGAGAGTGAAAACACTAAGGGAGTGAAGTGAGATTATATTTGTCCTATTTTCTTGTTCACTAACCTTTTGCAGGACCAAATGATAGTGATGGAGCAAGCTCATCCGACCACTGACTACTCATTGATGTTCACCGCCATGAAAAATGAGCTTAAGCGGATTAGTGAGCAACAAATGGAGGAGAGGCACGACCGCTTTGACGAGCTCTCCAAGAGCTTCACAAGGGGCTCCCGTTCTCGATTTCGCAACCGAAGTAACCATGGCACCAAAGGAGCAAACTATGAGAAGTACTCTCGGCTAGTGAAGATGTGGAAAGAGCCGAGAGGCCTAAAAGGGTCACGTCTAAGAACGAGTTCAAGGGACTTAAAATTCAAGTCTCTACGTTCCAAGGCAAAAGTGACCCTGAGGCTTAGTTGGAATGGGAAGGCCGCTTCGAGATGGTCTTCGATTGATTTGAGTTTAGCGAGGAACAAAAGGTGAAGGTTGCCAATGTTGAGTTCACCGACTACGCACTAGTTTGGTGGGACCAAGTCAGGACTAATCGGAGGCGAAATGGTGAACACAAGGCACTAATGCATAAACGGTTTGTTCCAAGCCACTACAACCGCGATCTCCACTCTCAGCTTCAAACCCTCACTCAAGGCAACATGAGTGTGGAGGACTACTCCAAGGAGATCAAGATGGCCATGATGAGGGCGAACATTCAAGAAGATAGTGAGGCTACCATGGCAAGGTTCCTTAGAGGTCTCAACCCCGACCTTCAAGAAGCCTTGGAGCTCCAACATTACTTGGACAAGCATGATCTTCTTGAACTAGCCATCAAGGCCGAGAGGGGGAAGAAATTGAGGCGAGAAGGCTGTACCTTCCAAGCTTCCAAATCGCCTTCATGGAAGGGCAACCCACCAAGGAGAACCTCACATGATACTGGAAATGCGACTACACCAAGCCCATCTAGCCGCACACCTGGTAATTTCTCTAACCGCAATTCCAATTTTACCCCTAACAAGCTTGTTGATGCATCCAGGTCCACTTCCAAGACCCCTCATGAAACTCCTAAAACTAGGAGTAGAGATATCAAGGGCTTCAAGTGCCAATGGTTTGGACACCAACCTTGTGATGCAACCCGTACAGAAAGGCTAGGATCTAGAAGGTTAGGACTCACGTTGATGACAACGAACGCAGCGGAATCACCGAAACCCGTTGATCACGTGGGCAACGAACCTGGTATTGTAGAAGACGCCACAATCTGGCGCGGTCCTAGATTGATAAGTCAATGGTATGCCAAAGAAATGAATCGAAAATACTCAAGGATGCTTCAATGAAGCTATGGGAGAATTCTCATGTGTTTTTATTAATCATCATAAAACTGAATGTAAACAATGACTTAAGGCTATTTGTATCTGTGACTAAGACCTAGTAAAGCTTGGAAAAACTTGAAGGAAATCCGGCAAGCCCTTGGGCTTCTCTATTGGCCGGCACTAGCCCAACAACATACATTGGAGTATGTAGTGGAAAAATCCAAGGAAATCCCTGTCTTGTTTCCTTGATTACACTTGTGGAAAAGCTTGGTGACAATTGTTGGATCTTAGCAGCATTTCTCGACTACCCAATCCGACGGGTAAGGAATTTTTGGTAAGATCATTGGTGTATTTTGAGTTAAAAAACGAGGGGGAGTGAAAACACTAAGAGAGTGAAGTGAGATTATATTTGTCCTATTTTCTTGTTCACTAACCTTTTGCAGGACCAAACGATAGTGATGGAGCAAGCTCATCCGACCACTAACTACTCATTGATGTTCACCGCCATGAAAAACGAACTTAAGCGGATTATTGAGCAACAAATGGAGGAGAGGCACAACCGCTTTGACGAGCTCTCCAAGAGCTTCACAAGGGGCTCCCGTTCTCGATTTCGCAACCGAAGTAACCGTGGCACCAAAGGAGCAAACTATGAGGAGTACTCTCGGCTAGTGAAGATGTGGAAAGAGCCGAGAGGCCTAAAAGGGTCACGTCTAAGAACGAGTTCAAGGGACGAAAAATTCAAGTCCCTACGTTCCAAGGCAAAAGTGACCCTGAGGCTTAGTTGGAATGGGAAGGCCGCATCAGGATGGACATCGATTGCTATGAGTTTAGCGAGGAACAAAAGGTGAAGGTTGCCACTGTTGAGTCCACCGACTACGCACTAGTTTGGTGGGACCAAGTCAAGACTAATCGGAGGCGAAATGGTGAACTCAAGGCACTAATGCAAAAGTGGTTTGTTCCAAGCCACTACAACCGCGATCTCCACTCTCAGTTTCAAACCCTCACTCAAGGCAACATGAGTGTGGACGACTACTCCAAGGAGATCAAGATGGCCATGATGAGGGCGAATATTTAACATGATAGTGAGGCTATCATGGCAAGGTTCCTTAGAGGACTCAACCCCGACCTTCAAGAATCCTTGGAGCTCCAACATTACTTGGACATGCATGATCTTCTTGAACTAGCCATCAAGGCCGAGAGGGGGTAGAAATTGAGGCGAGGAGGCTGTACCTTCCAATCTTCCAACTCGCCTTCAGGGAAGGGCAACCCACCAAGGAGAACCTCACATGATACTGGAAATGCGACTACACCAAGCCCTTCTAGCCGCACACCTGGTAATTTCTCTAACCGCAATTCCAATTTTTCCCCTAACAAGCTTGTTGATGCATCCAGGTCCACTTCTAAGACCCCTCATGAAACTCCTAAAACTAGGAGTAGAGATATCAAGGGCTTCAAGTGCCAATGGTTTGGACATATTGATACGAACGGTACCAACCTTGTGATGCAACCCGTACAGAAAGGCTAGGATCTAGAAGGTTAGGACTCACGTTGATGACAAACGAACGCAGCGGAATCACCTAAACCGTTGATCACGTGGGCAACGAACCTGGTATTGTAGAAGACGCCACAATCTGGCGCGGTCCTAGATTGATAAGTCAATGGTATGCCAAAGAAATGAATCGAAAATACTCAAGGATGCTTCAATTAAGCTATGGGAGAATTTTCATGTGTTTTTATTAATCATCATAAAATTGAATGTAAACAATGACTTAAGGCTATTTGTAGCTGTGACTAAGACCTAGTAAAGCTTGGAAAAACTTGAAGGAAATCCGGCAAGCGCTTGGGCTTCTCTATTGGCCGGCACTAGCCCAACAACATACATTGGAGTATGTAGTGGAAAAATCCAAGGAAATCCGTGTCTTGTTTCCTTGATTACACTTGTGGAAAAGCTTGGTGACAATTGTTGGATCTTAGCAGCATTTCTCGACTACCCAATCCGACGGGTAAGGAATTTTTCGTAAGATCATTGGTGTATTTTGAGTGAAAAAACGAGGGAGAGTGAAAACACTAAGGGAGTGAAGTGAGATTATATTTGTCCTATTTTCTTGTTCACTAACCTTTTGCAGGACCAAACGATAGTGATGGAGCAAGCTCATCCGACCACTGACTACTCATTGATGTTCACCGCCATGAAAAATGAGCTTAAGCGGATAAGTGAGCAACAAATGGAGGAGAGGCACAACCGCTTTGACGAGCTCTCCAAGAGCTTCACAAGGGGCTCCCGTTCTCGATTTCGCAACCGAAGTAACCGTGGAACCAAAGGAGCAAACTATGAGCAGTACTCTCGGCAAGTGAAAATATGGAAAGAGCCGAGAGGCCTAAAAGGGTCACGTCTAAGAACGAGTTGAAGGGACGAAAAATTCAAGTCCCTACGTTCCAAGGCAAAAGTGACCCTGAGGCATAGTTGGAATGGGAAGGCCGCATCAGGATGGACATCGATTGCTAAGAGTTTAGCGAGGAACAAAAGGTGAAGGTTGCCACTGTTGAGTCCACCGACTACGCACTAGTTTGGTGGGACCAAGTCAGGACTAATGGGAGGCGAAATGGTGAACTCAAGGCACTAATGCAAAAGCGGTTTGTTCTAAGCCACTACAACCGTGATCTCCACTCTCAGT
>NW_020862492.1:0-21816 GCF_003713205.1 Coffea eugenioides | reverse complement strand
CAGCGCCACTTTGATCCTTGATCACAATTAGTATACAGGAGGAAGTCCAAAACTAGACTATTACACATCCAATCAATTCTAAACGTTCAATACAATCCCAATATGAATGATTACACAAAAGGAAATCCAAGTTCAATCCATACATGAGATAATCCATGAATAAACACTACAAGCCCTTCCTTCGCCTTGAGCCCTGTAGAGGGGAATAAAACATTTTTGGGGTGAGCTAGAAGCTCAGCGAGTAACCAATAAAATCAGTTATCAAATCTGTTTAACAATGGTTCATTTCAATGATGTCATTTAAATATGGAGTATCAATAATTCAAGAAACATGTACAATGGAAAGCGATAGTAACATTCGTGAAAAGGATACATTCGTTCTCCTGTCATTTCATTTCATTTGGTTTCATTCGTGCATTCATTCACCCCGTCCCTGGCTTTTGGCCAGGCTCCACCAACCTACAAGGTAATACTCGAGTATACCGAAACGTTCACCCAAGTTCCTAGTCGCCCGACCGAGTCCGCTTCTGGCTCGAGACGACCGGTAACAAGGGGCAATGGCCAGTTCAGCCCAAGAGGCTTACATTCATGCGTAAGTAGCATTTAAGCACTAATCATTGAAAATTTCATATATATTTAGGTCGAGTGCGATAAAGTACACACTCGCCTAGAAAACTCGTTTTAACAATCATTGAAAGCAAAATCAATAATAACAAGACACTAATGCAAGCACGCATGATACGTAAGAAACAGGTTCCAAAAGTAACTTTGAAAAACGGGTTCAAAAGTAAGATTTAATGCCAGTAAAAGCGCGTTCAAAAGTAAATTTGAACAGTTTGAGTCACTCAACCTCCATGCTCATTAAACCATCGCATTCATACACTCAATGCAATCAATCCTTTCAAAGTTCGCGACAGGGCATCTTCCCCGTTGAATTTGCCTTACTTTTCCAGCCATTCATGGCTTCATTATATCCTCAGCCTTAGTCCCAAAGCGTAACACACACAACAACAAGTTCATCCAATAGCCATTCAGCAAGCTCCAAGTAGTACTAGTTTACAAGTCAGCTAGGGAAAAAGTCCGGAAATGAAGTTTAAGCTCAAACCAGAAAAAACAGTTTTGAACGTCATTTTGCCGGTAATGGTGCCAAAAGCACTACGAGCGATTCGTGAAGATTGCAAGACCCACCGTTTCGAAGCTAAGAGACAGGGATACAACAATGTAGAAGGCCACTCAGTCCAAATCCTAGCACAACTAGGTCAAATATGCAAAATACCAAACCAGAACCGTAATTGCAGGTTCCCAAATCACACAATGCTGTAATTCGTCCAACTCAGTCTACACAGGTCCAAATGCATGGATTCCAAAGGCATATGATATCTAAGACATCAAGCTACATTTCATCAGAAGACACCAACATCCAAATCCAAAGCAATTCCAGTCAAAACAGACGATTACAATCACAGTTCGCACATTCTGATCACCCAGAACAGCAACAGTAAAAATGGCATAACTCACTCTACACTACTCCAAATGACCTGAAATTTTGCAGACACTTCAAACTCATCAATACCTACAACTTTCATGTTTTGAGAATAGTCCAATTCGGCCTCTAACCCTATGATCCAAAACCGGACAGAATTGGGGGTTATCAACCCTAACTTTTCTCATTTCAATCCAAACCCAAAATTGATTGCAATTTCCTATCATATGCACCTACTAGAGCCATAGCCCCTTAGTACCAACCATCAAAAACAACCACACCATCAAGATCACATAAAACCAGAAAATTCCTCAAAAATATAAAAACTTAACCAAATCACTTCAAACCAAGAAATAAACCACAATTTCTAACACAATAGCCACCATTAGGCATAAATTCAACATCATTAGGTGTAAGAGGATAGTCAATCACTACTTACCAAGTAAACAAGAGAGAGGAGTTGTAGACCACCTTAGCTCTCCAAGAAAACTTCACTAATTAACTTACTAGCACCTAATGGAAGGATAATATGGAGTAGAAACAAATTTCAGCACTTGGGTTGGATGATTTGAGCTAGATGTTAGCTAAAATGTTGAAGAGTTTCTTTCTTCTTTGCTCAAGAGAGAACCAGCCATGGAGGAGAAGAAAAGAGTGAATTTTTGTGATTTTTGTGAGATATTTAACTCAATTGCAAAAAGTCAAAAAGGGTGAATAGTTGTCTTAGGCTTCAACCACTCACAAAGTGACACGTGTCACTTCATTAAATGTATTTCTATCCTTTTGTTTCCTCTCACATCAATCACATCTCATCCTCCACTTATCTCTTAACACCCGATAAATTTCACCCAGTATCCGGAACTTAACCTTATTGGCCGAATTTTTCCGAACTTTCGCACTAGTGGGTCCCACGTCCGATATATACTCTTAATTTCTCAAAACCTATTTGATACTAGAAAAATCATTTTAAAACTATTTTTGCTCATAAACTTTATCTGGGGAATTTTTCTAATCAAGAAAATGTAGAAAAGGCGGGCGTTTAAAAAATAAACCCTAGAAAATTAGAAAATTTCCGGGTTCTCACACTCATTTTTTTCGGGGCGTCACATTCATCATCTCTGTCCAGCTTTGTTTCTTGAAGATTGAAAGGTAACCTGACTTCCTAACTCTCAATTTTTATGGTATAGCTGATTGACTTCCTAGGAACTGATTTCATGGCTAGAAATTCGTGGGTTGACATTGATTGAATGAATTTGGCAGTTTTGATTACTGTTCCAGATTTCTTGTCTGAAATTGGCTTGAATATTCGGGTATGATGGAGGCTGAATTAGCCTTAGAACAAAACATGGAAGTTGTATAGAATTGAGTGTAGATTATGCCTGTAGATTTTCAGCTCAATCGGAACAGGGTACCTTGTGAAATGACTATTTTACCCCTGCTGCCCTGTTTTTGTCAGACATGATAATCTGCCTCCGTAATTGCTTCGTTTGGCTGGGAAGATGAATGAATTAGTTTTTGATGCCTTCTTAAGAATTGTACCGTTGTATCTTAGATTTCAAATGGTTTTCAAATTACCTGAATCGGAGTTGTGTGTGCTGAGATATGATTGAATGACTCAGGTCTGCTAGTTGAATTTCACAGTGAGCTTCGAACTGGAAATTCTGGGGTCTGTTTGGGTAAATTTGGCTAGGTTAGGGTGGGAACTGAGTTGAGATGTCTTCATGAGAATTGTAGAGCTATGTCTTAGCTTCGAAACGGTATATTGTTTGTTTCAATCCGATAAGTGCAGCTTGAGTTGTGCTTAAATTGCTAAAAGGTGACAGTGATATGTGATATTGAACTTTGTGTTTTAGGAATTGGATTTGGACAATAATCAATTGTGGTGAATGGGGATCATGAGCAGTGATTGGTGAGTGTTCCTTATTTGTTAAAATATTTTCTCAAGTATTTTAGCTAAATGTGCCCCTTTGTTTATTTAAATGTATTTGCCGTTACAAAAAGGGTTTGCTAAATGGATTTGTGAACTGTATTCTTTTTATAAGGTGAGTGTGTACTTTATCGCACTCACCTAAGGACATGTGTTTGATTTGAACAATTGGGATTTATTGTATTAGCTGCCTTATATGATTAAATGTGATTAAATGAGACTTAGACGGGGGTGTACCTTATCGCACTCGATCTAGGTCTCAATATTTCGATATTGGATGTGTGATATTTGATTGGATGTACATATGTGATAAATCTTGTTTTATTACATGTTTGGCTTGTTAATTATGGCAAGGTATTCCTTAATTTGGATGGATGAACTTGTGTGTGTTTAAGTATAGTAAGAGGAAAAATTTCTGTTTTGAATCTTTCATGTTGGCCGAAATTTTTGGGACAAAATTTCAGATTTTTGGAGCTTTTATTTGAGTTAAATTTTTGCCAAAATAATGGATTTTAAGTGTATTTGGGTTGATTAAACCAATTAGCTCTTCCAAGGAAAAGAAAGGAGTGAACTTGTTAAAGTGAAAACTGGAAATTTGCTTTCTGGAACATCAGACTAGTTTCGGGCAAAAGGTTATCTTTTGGTGTATACCACTCCAAATCGAGTCCTGTTTGTTTGGTTTGAAACTAGACACATAAGACTACAATCCACTAACTCATTTTCTGTGATTTTTGGTGATTTTTCCAAGTCCGCTAGAAAAATAGAATTTTCCCTGCCCTGTATTTTACTATAGCAGTCTATTGATGGAAAAATTGGGCAAAATCCGTATAGAATCTCATCAAGGTGTCTTCTACAAAGTTTTAGCCCTTTCAATTAGGTTTCCAACGGTATCAACCATGCAAATTTTGGACTTGTAAATATTAAGTTACGATTTTCTAAAGGTTTCTGCCATAAACCTCCAGTTTCCTGATTTTTACAATAAACATGAAAATGACTTGATATTTTTGCTTGGCCTTGAATATGCACGTGAATGATCGTGATTATACATGTCTCAGGTGAATACAAGAATTCTGAATAACTCGTTTAGCCGCTTCATTTTTTTTTCTCTCTCACGACTTTTGGTGAGTATCAAGTGCATGTGAAATGTTTAAATGAAATGTTTCTCGTACTTGCTAGTTAATCAGGCTAGGGTATACTTTATCACCCTTGTCCTCTCTTTCATGAAATTGCTTGCTTGATAAGTGATACGTGTTACATGTGAATGCAAATGAAAGTGTTTTTCGTGAGCATTGAGTGGCAGAATGTA
Source organism: Coffea eugenioides (assembly GCF_003713205.1). Taxonomy (NCBI): domain Eukaryota; kingdom Viridiplantae; phylum Streptophyta; class Magnoliopsida; order Gentianales; family Rubiaceae; genus Coffea; species Coffea eugenioides. The sequence goes on along the minus strand of NW_020862492.1, from coordinate 17,103 downwards.
TCATGCCCTTTTAGGGTAGGAGGTACCACTCATCCCGTCTCAATGCTATGACCAAATCTTGTCGATTGGAGTTTTGTCTCATCGACCTAAAAGTGAATGAGGGGGACGCCCCAACCCATTGGCTAGCCTTGTAACTCGAGCCGGCAAGGGCTTGGTCGAGAAACTTGGTGAACCTTGGGAAGTGTTATAACTTGATCCAAATAAGGGGTCTTGCTAGGTATACTTGTTAAGTGATACCACCTACATGCTTGTTTGGTTACGGATCCAAGAGGGTGTCATGGTGGCTGGAGGTAGTAAGTGGAGTTCTACATGGATAACTGTGAAAGTTGACGGAGGGTCAACTACCTGAGCTTGGATCGCGCGTGGATTAGCTCCTGAGAGCTGCCGTATCCTTTTATTGTGATTAAATTCCCTACTTGCTTAATGTTTCGAAGTTACTTGTTACTCAAGTTATTGCTTTATATTGTGTCTTTGCTCGCATGCTTGCATGTTTTTCCCTTGGCCTCACTGAGCGTTAGCTCACCCCAATTTGTTTTCCTTAACAGGTTTGGAAGTGGAAGTTCAAAGGCTTAATTAGTGACCCCCTTTGGGTAGAACTAGTCGTTATCCTTAATTCTGGGACTCCATAGTGTAAAACTTGTGATTATTTTGGGCTTTCGGTATTGTAAAAGTACATTGGAAATCTTGGATGTAATATATAAGCATGAATCATTCTTTTATATTTTAGAGTACATGATTGTTTTAGTGGAGTATTTCATGTGATATTGGAGATTAATTTGTAATTTATTTGAGGACTGTAGTGAGTGAGTGAGTCCCGACGAGAGCTGGGCAGGCGGTCTGCTGATACCCCAGGGTTCGCCCTAGGGAGAGGTGGGCTGTCACATTTTAGCTTTGAAGGCCTTTATAAGAAATGTAGGTATATGTATTAGCTTCGAAACGCCATAAACTTTGCCTCAATCCGACTAGCGTAGTTGCAGTTGTGACCAAAACGCCGGTAGATGTCAAACCTGTTGCTTAGCTATTTGTTTTTAAAACTAGTTCTAGCTTCTAACTTGGATTTCGATGGTTGCATTGCTAGAATTGCCTTGTATTTGGGTGACTTTAAACCTAGTGAAAGAGTTATGGTGTTGAATATACTTATGTGTTGAATTGGGCTGATTTGAGAAAAAATGAACCCATGATGGCTGGAAAAGTATCGAATTAAGGGGACGTGCTGTCCAATTGTTTAGGCCGGGTGGTTCCTTCAAGTTGAGTTGATCTTGGTAAAAATGAAGGGTTTTGAGGGTTGTTTGTATCCCTAGGACCAACTGTCATCTTTTGCTCAAAAGTCACATTTTTATTCTTTTGTACTAGTACCTAACCTGGAAAGGCATACGACTTGTAGTCGAGCCTCATTTAAGCATTCCATTTACTGGGTTTGTGGATGTGCGAACTATAATTGTTCTATCTTGGTTATTTTAGGGTTTCTTGGCGATTAAAGCCACTTTGGGTGAAAACTTTTGAAGTATCTGTACTGGAACTGGGGACAAACTTTGAAATCGTGGTTTTGGAAGAAAGGGTCGAGCTAGTGTATAGGTTCTTTTGTTAAGCTCTTTTGCAACCGAAATGTGAGAACCCGTAATTCTCCCATTTTCTAGGTTTTATTATCTTTCATGACTTGTTTTCTGCATTTTCGTGAGTAGGAAAATTTCTAGATATTTTTAAGGAGCAAATATAGTTTTTAGATGATTTTTCTAGTATCGAATAGGTTTTGAGAAATTAAGAGCGTATACCGGACGTGGGACCCACTAGTGCGAAAAGTTCGGAAAAATTCAGCCAACTAGGTTAAGTTTTGGATACTGTAATTAATTTACCGGGTGTTAAGAGATAAGTAGAGGATACTAAGTGGATTGGTATGAGGGAGACAAAAGTTAGGCAAGCATTAAATGAGGTGACAAGTGTCACCATAGGATTGGTTCTTACATAAGACCACTATTCACCTTTTTCTATTTGACCAAATAAATCACAAAATTAACCAAAATTTCACCATTTTCTCTTCTCTAGTGGCCGGCTCTTACTCTCAAGAAAGAAAGAAAGAAAACTCTCCAAGTTGCTTCAATCTTTGCTCCAATCTTCTAAATCAACCATTAGATTTTGTTTTTGCTCCATAGAAACACTTAAGGAAGTGTTAGTGAGTTGATTTGTGGAGTTATTTGGAAAGGTAAGAGGACCTATTGCTCTCTCTCTCTTGTTTCTAAGGTGAGTTGTGAAGAATCACTTTCCTTCCTCTAATGATGCCTAATTTATGATTAGTGGTGGTATGTGATGAAACTTTATGGATTACATCTTGATTTGTGGTTGAATTAGTGAAGTTTTTTATTTATTGGTGATTTTCTGTTTAAATATAAACATGATTGTGTGGCTATCTATGATGATTGGAAATGATGTATAATGACTCTAGAAGGTGGAAAAAGTGGATAATTGCAACCAATTTCTGGTTTGGAAGAAATTGTAGAAAGTTAGGGTTTTCTTGGGAACATTCTGCCCGGTTTTGTAGCTCCTAGTTAGAGGCCGAATTGGCCTTGGCTTAAAACATTAAAGTTGTAGGGAATGATATTTTAGAGGTTCCTACAAAATTTCAGGTCAATCGGAGTAGCGTAGCTTGAGAAAAGTCGAAATTACCCTTGCTGTTCTGGTTTTACCCGAATTGGAGAATTGCTTCTGTAATTGATTATTTTGGCTAGGAATGCTTCCGAATTGGTTGTTGAGGTCTTCTTATGAAATGTATCCCTGTTTCTTAGCTTCCATCTGGTTTTGGAATTTCTGGATTTGGACTTGGATAGCCTGATTTATGATGTTTCCGCTAGAATGCGTTCTGTGAATCTATTTTTGGGATTCTGGTGTAGTATCTTGCATTTTTTACCTGGTTACACTCGAAACTGGGTTGAGTGACCTTCTGAAATATGTAACCCTATCTCTTAGCTTTGAAACGGTGGGTCTTGGACCTTCATCCGATAATCGTAGTGCCTTTGGTGTCATTACCGCAAAATGAGGTCAAAAACTGTTTTTTTCAGGGTTAAAGCTAGTTTCATTTCCGGATTTTCTGGTTTCCCCTAATGCTTGTATATGCTTATGGAACCCTATTGGGGTCATGTTTGGCATTGGTTTATGACTCGTTATCGAGTCTCATTGTACTTGTTTGCATGTTTTAGGGCGTGACGGTGGTTCACGACGTTCTTTTGACGGAAGTGCATGAAACACCATTTACAAGTTTGGTGAGTGTACTACTCACTTGTGTGTTACTATATAGCTTTGATACTTGAACTTGATGAGTTGAATGTTCATTGATTGAAGTGAGAGCGTACTTTATCACTCTCACTTATTGTTTATCATGTTATTGGAATGTTACATGAAATGAGAGCGTACTTTATCACTCTCACTTATTGTTTATCATGTTATTGGAATGTTACATGAAATGAAAGTACTTGACTTGGTGTCGATTGGACGAGTATCCAACGACTACAATTGTTATCATTGAGCTCAACCCCATTGGTAGTTGATTGAATCGAGCCGGCGAGGGCTTGGTCGTGCCAATTAATGATCCTTGGGGAAAAGTTATAAGGAATCTTGTAGTATGAGAGACTCTCGATTCCGGTATACTCGAGTAATACCACAGTGCAAGTGTTTGGAGTTCGGGCCCGGTAGGGGGATGTTAGGTGGAAGGAGTGGGAGTGAAGTGAAGTCTACGGTTGGTTACTTTTAAACATTGACGGAGAGTCAATGAGAAGATGATCTGATCAAGAATGCAAACGAGGAAAAGGGCTCTTGAGAGCCGTCCGTATCCTTTTATCATCATTATTGATGTGTGTTTTATTTACCTTTGATGACTTGGAATGAAAAGTTTGATGCCTATATGAACTTGGTTGCTTGAGTAGTATTATCTCACTGGGCAACTAGCTCACCCCGTTCCTTTTGTTTTCCTTACAGGAAAATAACTACTTTTGGACTGCAATTGATAATTGGTTGCCGAAATGAGCTAGTTGGACATATCTTTTGTATAGCTCATTTATTGAAACCCTAAATGTACTTTTGGGTCTGTTTCTCTTTTGATTTGGCAAACCATACATGTATCCACTTTTGAATACTTTTGTATGCAACTTTGGATTGTAAATACTAAAGTTCAAGATGTGAACGTTTGCTTGGTATTTGGTTGGGTTCTGACGGGTCGGTTACTATTCATGGCCGACTCCGGATTTCATTTTTTTATTTTGGGTTATTTTGCCATTTTGACTTGTTTACGCGCGTTTGTAAGTTCCGGATCACAATAGATCGCTCTAACTGCACCGTTAGTCCTGGCGAGAGCTGGGCAGGCAGTCCGCTAACCCCTTTGGTTCGCCTTAGGGGAAGGTGGGGCTGTCACACGAAACCCTAATTGTATTTTGAATAGTATGAATACTTTGGCTTGTACTTTAGTTAATTTGTTCAAGACTCCGATGTATATAAGTATTTAACCTTGTTTTTTTTTAAAAGTGTAATCCTTTGAGATGTTATGCTTCTATGACTTTGGTGAATGTTTCTTGTAACCGTTGGACGATCGGGTGAGCGCGGTATTTGAAAAAATTTTGGGTTAGCCATTGCCCTGAATTCGGCCAACTTCCGGCCGGATTGTGACGTGGCCATTTTCGTTTCGTTTTCGTTTTCGTTTTCCTGTTTTTTTTGTTGAGGTGTTTCATCGAAGTTCTGTATCACCGTATAGTTTGGTAAGTTATATTTTGTCTTGGTGGTCTCCAATTGTTCATTTTCTTTGGGTTCCATCGCGCGTAATATAAGGTTTGTGAGATTCGACTCCGTAGTCCTGGCGAGAGTTGGGCAGGCGGTCAGCCGAACCCTTCGGTTCGCCTTAGAGGGAGGTGGGTCTGTCACACGCGGTCTCTTAATGAGCCTACAATTGAGTAGGAAATGAACCTAATTTGTTAACGATTTCACTCGTTGCCCTAGGATTGGGAAACGAAGGTGGTCGTAACCGAGATACTTAACGTTTGACTACTGTATTGCTTGACAGGTGAGTGTTCCAAGTACATGAAAATATTTACGTGGAATGTCTCCTTGCTTGAATAACATGCTTACTTGGTTAAAGTAATTGTTCTTGAATTGATAACCTTTAGGACGAGATGTACTTTATCATACTCGATCCTTTGTAGTTTACTTCGTGATAGTAATATGAAATTAAGTGCTTTGCTTATACTTGACTTGTTGGTCTTGCACTTGACTTGTTGGTTTTACATTTGACTTATTGGTCCCTCAAGTGGTTATTCCACCGACTTACGTGTTACTCGCTCATCGTTGTTAGACAATGCTAAGTACTTGTTTTCTCATCTCATAGGCAAGTGTGTACTTTCTCGCACTTGATCTAACTCGACTAAACTTGTGATATTTTATTAAAACATGTATAAGCCGTTTTGTTACAACTGAAAAGTGGGCAGAATCCAGCTACTTTCTGATCGGATTTCCGGCTGGATTTGAGGCAGTGAGTTTTCAAAATTTTTAAGTTTTCTTTTTCCCATCAATCTGGCCCTTAATCCCGCCAACATTTGATCGGATTTGTGGCCGGACTTGCTGATAAAGTTTCTGATTTCTGCAGCTTTATTCCAATTTTCTTATTTGATCAAGTTTTCATAACCATCCGATTTTCAACTGTTTGGTCCTGAGATACTTGAAATGCTTGAAACATAATATGTTGAATTTATTTGTGACTTGAACCTATTTAGGCGAGTGTACTCTTATGTATACTCAATTGACCCGAATTGACTAAACACTTGATATCTCCTTCACGCATGAACAACTAATTTGATTTGTATATTGACTTGAAAATATGAATTACTGGACATTACTTGAGAATATGAATTACTGGACATTACTTGAGAGTATGAATTACTGGACAGTACTGGAATACTTGAGAATATGAATTACTGGACATTACTTGTGACTTGATTCTGGCTAGGCGAGTGTGTCATTATCACACTTGGCCTCCCTTTCTTGAATGATCTTGTACTCACTTGAACTTGATTGACCTGTACTTGTGTTTGTGCTTGTATTTCACTTGCAAGTGCTGAGCGGCCGTATGCACCACACTCCATCCGAGTGGGAGGAACCTCTCATCCCGTCTCAGTACTTTTATCCCAATTAAGTCGATTGGAGAGTTATCTCATCGACACTAGGGCTGAGCGGTCGCATGTACCACACTCTATCCGAGTGGGAGGTACCTCTCATCCCGTCTCAGTACCTCTATCCTGTTTTGTCGAGTGGAGTGTTATCTCCTCGACTAATTGGTATGCTCGAATATTACCACCACTGTTTATTTCTGAATACGGAGCGTTAAGTGACAACTAACGTCTCCAAGCTTAACTGTGTGAGCTTTGGATAATTACCAACGACTCCAATCTTGATTACTGAATACTTGGGGGCTATAAGCCATATCCTGAATTACTGTATATCTGGGATTATAAGTCCAACCCCGGGGCTAGTTGGTCAAATCGAGCCGGCAAGGGTTTGGTCGAGGAGATCAACGAATCTTGGGTACTTCTTGGACGTTCGGGCCTGGTAGGGGGTGATTGGTGGACGGAAATTGGTGTAAAGTGGAGATCTACGGACGTTATACTTTCGTGGTTGACGGAGGATCAACGGACCTTGATCAAGCTACTGTGGAACTTGCTCCTGAGAGCAACCTATATCCTTTGACATGAATGTGTTCCTTACTGCACCCTTTTGCATGTTTTATCTGGCTATTTACTCAATTATATACTGGATTATAATCTCATCGAAGTTGACTTGTTTCTTGATGTCTGAATATGCTATCTTGTCTCGTATTTTACCTACTTAATTACTTGGAACCTCACTGGGCTTCTAGCTCATTCCACGTCATTTGTTTTCCTTGCAGGGATGAGAACATGAGATGTTGAATTGAGGAAGGCCTCGTTTTCTTCTAAGTTTGTTAGTTGCTGGTGTGAGCACTGCATAGGTGTCTAGCCGACTTGTTTGGTTTGATTTTTGGCAAGTTTGACTCTTTGGTTGTAATAATTTCATTTTCTTTTGAGGGTCTATTTGTAAATCTTCATGTTATTTGACTGAATTCTGGCGAGAGTTGGGCTGGCGGTCTGCCAAACCCTTGGGTATGCCCTAGGGTTAGGTGGGGCTGTCACAGATTAATTTCGCATTTAAGGTGATAGCATGCTAAGGGTGGAGTGTTTTGAGAAGAAAAGGGTTTGCTTTGCTTGTTTTCAAGGTGTTGGAAATGTATAATCGTTAGAAGCTCCTTTTGTTCTTTAAATGTTGTTTGATAACTTGATTTTGATTGATTTTATGAAGATTCTTGCGATTTTAGGGTTGGGGATGATAAATTTCAGTTTTATTGATATTTTTCAGATTTTATATAAGTTATTTCATCTTTGATTTGGTATTTATATGATCAGCTGAATCTAGTTTAGTGTTAAGGTGGAATCTCTAGCTTTTATTCGCAATTAGTGATGGTTATATGCAAATTTTATCTTAAGAAGTGAGATTTCGGCCTTTGTTAAGTTTGTTACTTTGATATACGTTGTCCAGTCATATTAGAAAAGTGAATTGGTAGCGTAGTGATGTAATCTTGATTGGGTTTGAGTTGGGAGTTGAAACTTGGAAGAAAACTAGACAATTTGGTGAATTTCAGTTCTGCCCTATTTTTGGAATCAATTTGGGCTGCGAATTTCTCCATGTTTTAGACTGAATCAGCTTTTGAACAAAACATGAAAGTTATAGCGATTTGAGTTAAATTTTTACCTGCAAAATTTCACATCAATTGGATCATTTTAGCTTATGATATGGCCAGAGCACTTCTAACTGTGCAAAAAACTCTAATTTTCCTGACCTGTTTTTCCCATACTTCTGACCGTCCATTTTTTACCCTGAAAATGCAAGAACTAGGTCTCGATGTCTTCATAGGAAATGTAGGTCTATGTCTTAGCTTTGAAACGCCATAAAATTTACCTCAATCCGTTAAGTGTAACTTCAGTTGTGATCAAAACACCAAAGGATGGCGAAGCTGCCATCTTCATTGTTTCTCGTTGCCTTTCTCTTGTTTTCAGTTTCCTTGGTCCAACTTAACATGTACTTCTCAAGTGTTCTAAACCTGATTGCTAACATTCTAAACAAGTATTCAAAACATGGGTTTTAGTTGTACATATTGGCTTTGAACTTAACCATTTTTGATCATTTTCTTTTACAAATTATGCGTGCACCTTGCCTATATGACTTACTATACTTTTCATGCTTTTTTCCTTTGATATAGAAATATAAGTTATGCAGCTTGCACTCGTGTATGATTGGCTTTCTATGGACAATATTTGACTGCAGATTTCGAGAGTGGCCAAGGTGCCAGCCCTGAACTGAATTTTGATATAATGTGACTTGTTTAGGATGAGTGTTTCATGCATGTTTGTGTATTAAATGACTGTGTACTTGTTGTGACTATTCGATTGAGTGTTAAATGCCTTCCAATGACTATTAAATGGATTTTCAATGGTCGAGTGTGTAATTTATCTGTGAGGACATACGTTTTTATTTTTAATTTAATTCATTTTCTAATTATTTTGTGTGACAGCCCTACCTCACCTTAGGGCAAACCCAAGGGTTCGGCGGACCGCCTGCCCAGCTCTCGCTAGGACTACGGAGTCGATTCACACAAACCCTATATAGTACGCGCGAGAACTCAACGAAAACGAACAATTGGAGACCACCAAGGGTTAAACAGAGCTTACCAAACCATACGGAAGTACGGGATGTCGATTAAACACTTATACATATATTTACATCGGAGTCTTGAACCAATGAACCAAAATACAAGCCAAAGTATTCACGCTACACAAAATACAATTAGGGTTTCAGTTACAGAGGAGCATAAACAAAAGAAGTCCTACAACTAGCTCAACTCTTTTCTTCCAAAATTCTTGGTTTCAAAACATGGAACCCTGTAAGGAAAACAAAGGTAACAGAAAGGGGTGAGCTTGCGCTCAATGAGGTACCAGACATATAGCAGTATAATCATGGCATTTCACGTTTAACAAATCAGGTACGCATGCCAGATGTAAAATAAAGTAGTTAGACACAATGATTCAAATAGGAAGGATACAGGTGGCTCTCAGGAGCCAAATTTCCATTTGCTTCACCGAAGCTTGATCGAAATAATAGTTGACACTCCGTCAACGCTAAAGGAGTAACCAATACCGTAGACTCCATTTCTCCGATTCTTTCCGCCTCACATACCCCTACCGGGCCCGAACTCCAATCAGTTCAGAAATGGTAATACTCGAGTATACCGGAATCAAGGGTCTCAATACCTAAAGATCCCAAAACAGACTACCGTGGTTCGTTATCTAATCGACCAAGCCCCTTGCCAGCTCGACTCGAGTAACTAGCCACAGGTGTTGAGCTCAGAGGTCACAGAAAGGTCGTTGGATACCAGCCTCCAAACGACGTCCGAACAGATACAGATACAGATAACAGATTCAAATTTTACACAGTAAATTGGCATATGACCAGACAAGAGAACGAGTGTGATAAAGTACACCCTAGTCTCAAACAGAATAAACAGATAGTACAATCGGTCATATCACAGATTGCATATACAGACCCCAAGTTAATCAACAAATAAGGGAAGTGGTACACTCACCGGTTCAAGTACGGATACTTCAAAAGTTTTCACTTCAAACTGGCTTTAATCGCCAAGAAACCCTAAAAGAACCAAAGTAAAATAATTGAGGGTTTCACATCCAAAATCGAGTAAACAGAATACACAAGTGAGGCTCGACTACTAGTCGTATGCCTCGCCAAATAATTACTAATACAAACAGAATACACAAGTGAGGCTCGACTACTAGTCGTATGCCTCGCCAAATAATTACTAATACAAGGGTGCAAAACATGATTTTGGAAACAAAAGTAACGAGAGGACCTAGGGTTTGAACGACCCAAAAAGCCCTTCATTTCTTTCAAAAGGCAACTCAAACCTAAAGAGACTAAACGGCCTAGAAAAATTAGACAGCATTTCCCCTGAATTTGCTTACTTTTCCAGCCATCATGGCTTCATTATTTTCCTCAATCAAGCCCAAAGTCATACACAATATAAATTCATCACAACAGCCGTTCAATAGGCTCAAAGTCATTCAAATACAAGATTTAGCTAGGAAAATGACCGGAAATGAAAGTTAAGCCCTAAAACCCAAAACAGTTTTGATGTCATTTAGCGTATTGGACACAACTGGTGGTACGATTATTGGATGGAGGTAAAATATACACCATTTCGAATCTAACAGAAAGGGCTACAATGTTACAGAAGGTCACTCAGTCCAGTTTGTAGTGCAACTAGGTCAAAAGTTCAATGTACCAAACCAGAACCGTATAAACAGGTTAACAAACCGCATTTTGGTTAAATAACCATAATTCAGGCTACCAAAGTCCAATTCACTTGATTCCAAATCCATCTGAAATATAATATACTAGGATATATTTCTTAAGATGACATCAACAACCAAATCAGTAGTATTCCTGGTCAAAACAACTAATTACAGAAGCTGATTAGCATGTTCGGGTAGAAACAGGACAGCACGGGCAATTCGGTCTTTTCACAGGCTACGTAGTTCCGATTGAGCTGAAATTTTGTAGGCATCTATAAAATATCATTCCATACAACTTTTATGTTTTAACCCAAGGCTAATTCGGCCTCTAACTATGAGTAACAGTACCGGCCAGAATGGGTTGAATTGAAACCCTAATTTCCAGAATTTCCTTTCAATGCGAAAATTTTCCGCAATTAACCACAACTTACACCCTCTAGCTTCATTCTAGATCATTTCCAACTATCATACATGGCCACACAATAGTAATCATAATAAAACAGAAAAATTCAAGAATAAATATAAAAGTCACCAATCTCAACTAAAATCAAGAAATCTTTCACCAAATCACATCTTTAGCCACCATAAGTCATTAATTTGACATTATCAATACCAAGGAAAGAATTCCCTAGCTACTCACCTTGCAACCTCTTCAAAGGAAGCTACTTAGCACCAATTTCTTCCAAATCACTTCACCAAGAACCTTAATCCTACCTAGAGAGGAGTTTTTATGGAGTGATTTGAAGTTTTATCGGTTGGATTTGAAGATTGGAGCAAGTTATGGAAGGAAAATGTTGAAGGTTTTTCTCTCTTTTCTCTCCAAGAAATTCGGCCAAGAGAAGGATGAAAGTGATGAATTTTTGGTCAATTTTAGTTAATTGGTAAAGGTAAGTAAAATGGTCAAAGTCAAGAATAAACCACAAGGTGACACTTGTCACCCTTATTTAATGCAACTCTATCCTTTTGTCTCTCCAATGATAATCCATCTAGGTAACTTCTAATTATCTCTTCACACCTGATAAATTAAACTCGGTATACATAACTTAACCTAATTGGCCGAATTTTATCAAACTTACCGCACTAGCGGGTCCCACGCCCGGTATCCACTTCTAAAATCTCATAAGCTAACTTATACTCAGAAAAAATGATTTCAAAACCATCTTTACTCATAAAATTTATTTTCACAATTTTTTGAATAAATAAAATGTGGAAAAGCGTGCAATTAATAGAAAATAAAACCTAGCAATTAAGAAAATTACGGGTCCTCACACTCTCTCCCCCTTAAAGAAATTTCGTCCTCGAAATTTTCTTATCAACAGAATCTTGCAATATCTAAGGTACCTAACGGATTGTACCTTCTACGTCCTCAGACGAGTCAGGACCCTGATGGTGTTCTAAAGAGTATACCCGAGCCGGTACCTTCGATCCAGCCCCATCCTTTTCCGACTGTCCAGGGTTAGTCCTAGTGGGTTGCGGGGTCCCTGTTCCTTTTCGTAATCGAACTGGGCAGTCAGCAATCCGATGATCAGCACTTCCACAGCGCAGACATTTCCCCTCTTTCTTCCAACAGTTTGCCTCCGTATGATTTGGCCCCCCGCAATATCCACAGGGACCACGAGTAGCAGAGACCGGTCCGCCCTGAGAAACATCGCGCGACACCCCCGGTTGTCGTACTCCCCTATTTCCCTTTCCAATCTTAGGGGGCGTACTTGTACCTTCTTGCTCAGACCTACTCCCAGGAAAGCCCCTTTTTCTTGGCTTGGAAGTTTTTCACCTGCAGCCTAGCATTCTCTACTCGTTGCGCCTTCTCTACGGCATCGCTGAAGGCGTTAATTTGGGCTACGGCTAGATCTTTCTGGATCTCCACGTTCAAGCCCTGGATAAAACGCCTTATTCGCCGCTGCTCGGTCATGATTAGCTCAGGAGCGAATTTGGACAGGCGGGTGAACTGACTCTCGTATTCCGCTACAGACTGGGCCCCTTGGCGAAGTCGGATAAACTCATCTTCCTTCCGCTCCTGGACTAGAGGAGGGAAGAATTTCACGTTGAACTCCCGCATAAAATTCACCCAAGTCCTGGGCGTTTGTTCCCGTTCCAATTTTTGCCGAATAACGTTCCACCAGGAACGGGCTGCCCCTTCCAGCTGAAAGACGGCAAAGGTTACCTGCCTCTCCTCGGTATAGTGCAAGGCAGCAAAAATATCTACCATTTTCTCGAGCCACCTTTCGGCGACATCCGGGTTGGGCCCCCCAATGAACTTCGGTGGGGCGAACTTCTGGAATCTCTCGAGAGCCCTGTCTTTGCTCTCCACATGGTTGCCAGGGTTCCCAGGGTTAGGGTTAGGATTTTGACCCTGTTGCTACACCACTTGTGCCAGCAGGTTGATCATTTGCTGCATGGCGGCAGCTATTAGAACATTGGGGTCAACCCTCGGTTCAGGGTTGAGTCCAGATGAGGTTTCCCCAGCACCCCTGTCCGGCGTGGGTTGCCTACACCCGCGCCCACGTCCCCGGCCACTACGTGTGCCCTCCATTGATCTAAGTCAATCTAGGGTCGAGGTGCAAAGATAATATTAAAGATAATTATAGGCATAGGCAAATAACAAGAGGTACACACAGATCAAAGGCATATATACACACAGCTGTACCGAACCAGTCACACAGTAACAGTCAATTAGATACACCCAAAAGAGGTCCATGAAGGTAACGGGGTCATCCAAAAGTACTATAAACGAACTAGATTAAAGGCACAAAAGCAACTAACGAAAAGTTATTTCCCTTCAAGGTCTCTCTCCCTACTCTACGAGAATGCCACAATTTATATCTTAATCCAGGTTAATCATACTTACGAACACCCGAACAAACCACATGAAGTTCCATAGAATCACATTTCTAGTTCGCCCAAGTCCTTTCTAACCTAGGCTCCCATTTCTTTTGTATCCGGGCGCAAGAATCCCATCTAAGATAATTCACAACTCGAGTCGGCCGGTCCCAAGAGTAAATCATCCATATTAAAGATTCCTACCCGACAAACATACCTAACTTCCCCAAGTCCCATGATAAAGATCTTTACACTTATGACACGCACGGTTCATAGCTTATGCTCAAACGAGCAATTAGACACATTTACGAAATCAGGACCATAACACCACAGGCCCAAGCTCACTCCGCGCAGAGACCACGCGAAATAGCTCTGATACCACCTGTGACAGCCCTACCACACCCTAGGGCGAACCAAAGGGTTCGACGGACCGCCTGCCCAGCTCTCGCCAGGACTACGGAGTCAATTCACACAAACCCTATATAGTATGCGTGAGAACTCAACGAAAACGAACAATTGGAGACCACCAAGGGTTAAACAGAGCTTACCAAACCATACGGAAGTACGGGATGTCGATTAAACACTTATACATATATTTACATTGGAGTCTTGAACCAATGAACCAAAATACAAGCCAGAGTATTCACGCTACACAAAATACAATTAGGGTTTCAGTTAGAGAGGAGCATAAACAAAAGAAGTCCTACAACTCGCTCAACTCTTTTCTTCCAAAAATCTTGGTTTCAAAACATGGAACCCTGTAAGGAAAACAAAGGTAACAGAAAGGGGTGGGCTTGCGCTCAATGAGGTACCAGACATATAGCAGTAAAATCATGGCATTTCACGTTTAACAAATCAGGTACACATGCCAGATGTAAAGTAAAATAGTTAGACACAATGATTCAAATAGGAAGGATACAGGTGGCTCTCAGGAGCCAAATTCCCATTTGCTTCACCGAAGCTTGATCGAAATAATAGTTGACACTCCGTCAACGCTAAAGGAGTAACCAATACCATAGACTCCACTTTCTCCGATTCCTTCCACCTCACATACCCCTACCGGGCCCGAACTCCAATCAGATCAGAAATGGTAATACTCGAGTATACCGGAATCAAGGGTCTCAATACCCAAAGATCCCAAAATAGACTACCGTGGTTCGTTATCTAATCGATCAGACCCCTTGCCGGCTCGACTCTAGTAACTAGCCACAGGTGTTGAGCTCAGAGCTCACAGAAAGGTCGTTGGATACCAGCCTCCAAACGACGTCCGAACAGATACAGATACAGATAACAGATTCAAATTTTACACAGTAAATTGGCATGTGACCAGACAAGAGAATGAGTGTGATAAAGTACACCCTCGTCTCAAACAGAATAAACAGATAGTACATTCGGTCATATCACAGATTGCATATACAGACCCCAAGTTAATCAACAAATAAGGGGAGTGGTACACTCACCGGTTCAAGTACGGATACTTCAAAAGTTTTCACTTCAAACTGGATTTAATCGCCAAGAAACCCTAAAAGAACCAAAGTAAAACAATTGAGGGTTTCACATCCAAAATCGAGTAAACAGAATACACAAGTGAGGCTCGACTACTAGTCGTATGCCTCGCCAAATAATTACTAATACAAGGGTGCAAAACATGATTTTGGAAACAAAAGTAACGAGAGGACCTAGGGTTTGAACGACCCAAAAAGCCCTTCATTTCTTTCAAAAGGCAACTCAAACCTAAAGAGACTAAACGGCCTAGAAAAAATTGGATAGCATTTCCCCTGAATTTGCTTACTTTTCCAGCCATCATGGCTTCATTATTTTCCTCAATCAAGCCCAAAGTCATACGCAATATAAATTCATCACAACAGCCATTCAATAGACTCAAAGTCATTCAAATACAAGATTTAGCTAGGAAAATGACCGGAAATGAAAATTAAGCCCTAAAACTCAAAACAGTTTTGACGTCATTTAGCCTATACAACACCGGTGTGGTACGATTATTGGATGGACGTAAAATATTACACCATTTCGAATCTTAAACAGAAAGGGCTACAATTTTACAGAAGGTCACTCAGTCCAGTTTGTAGGCAACTAAGGTCAAAAGTTCAATGATACCAAAACCAGAACCGTATAGAACAGGGTTAACAAACCGCATTTTGGTTAAATACCATAATTCAGGCTACCAAAGTCCAATTTCACTTGATTCCAAATCCATCTGGAAATATAATATATAGATATATTCTTAAGATGACATCAACAACCAAATCAGTAGTATTCCTGGTCAAAACAACTAATTACAGAAGCCTGATTAGCATGTTCGGGTAGAAAAAACAGGACAGCACGGCAATTCGGTCTTTTTCACAGCTACGTAGTTCCGATTGAGCTGAAATTGTAGGGCATCTATAAAATATCATTCCATACAACTTTTATGTTTAACCAAGGCTAATTCGACCTCTAACTATGATGAACAGTGCCAGGCAGAATGAGGGGGAATGAAACCCTAACTTTCACAATTTCCTTCCAAAACAGAAATTTCCTGCAATTAACCACAATTTACACCTTCTAGCTTCATTCTATATCAATTCCCATCATCATACAAAGCCACACCATATGAATCATATTAAAACAGAAAAATTCAAGAATAAATATAAAAGTCACCAATCTCAACTAAAATCAAGAAATCTTTCTCCAAATCACATCTTTAGCCACCATAAGTCATTAATTTGACATTATCAATACCAAGGAAAGAATTCCCTAGCTACTCACCTTGCAACCTCTTCAAAGGAAGCTACTTAGCACCAATTTCTTCCAAATCACTTCACCAAGAACCTTAATCCTACCTAGAGAAGAGTTTTTATGGAGTGATTTGAAGTTTTATCGGTTGGATTTGAAGATTGGAGCAAGTTATGGAAGGAAAATGTTGAAGGTTTTTCTCTCTTTTCTCTCCAAGAAATTCGGCGAAGAGAAGGATGAAAGTGATGAATTTTTGGTCAATTTTAGTTAATTGGTAAAGGTAAATAAAATGGTCAAGGTCAAGAATAAATCACAAGGTGACACTTGTCACCCTTATTTAATGCAACTCTATCCTTTTGTCTCTCCAATGATAATCCATCTAGGTAACTTCTAATTATCTCTTCACACCTGATAAATTAAAATCCGGTATACACAACTTAACCTAGTTGGCCGAATTGTATCAAACTTACCGCACTAGCGGGTCCCACGCCCGGTATCCACTTCTAAATTCTCATAAGCTAACTTATACTCGGAAAAATGATTTCAAAACCATCTTTACTCATAAAATTTATTTTCACAATTTTGGAATAAATAAAATGTGGAAAAGCGTGCAATTAATAGAAAATAAAACCTAGCAATTAAGAAAATTACGGGTTCTCACACTCTCTCCCCCTTAAAGAAATTTCGTCCTCGAAATTTTCTTATCAACGGAATCTGTCAAAATCTAAGGTACCTAACAGATCGTACCTTCGACGTCCTCAGACGAGTCAGGGACCTGATGGTGTTCTAAAGAGTATACCCGAGCCGGTACCCTCGATCCAACCCCTTCCTTTTCCGACTGTCCAGGGTTAGTCCTAGTGGGTTGCGGGGTCTCTGTTCCATTTCGTAATCGAACTGGGCAGTCAGCAATCTGATGATCGGCACTTCCACAACGCAGAAATTTCCCTTCTTTCTTCCAACAGTTTGCCTCCGTATGATTTGGCCCTCCGCAATATCCACAGGGACCACGAGTAGCAGAGACCGGTCCTCCCTGAGAGATATCGCGCGACACCCCCGGTTGTCGTACTCCCCCATTTCCCTTTCCAATCTTAGGGGGCGTACTTGTACCTTTTTGCTCAGAGCTACTCCCAGGAAAGCCCATTTT
>NW_020862491.1:94964-127433 GCF_003713205.1 Coffea eugenioides | reverse complement strand
AAAGGAGCAGAAATCTGGAAATATTTTTAGCTACCAAATTCTGTTTTGCAGCCGACTTTGGGAGGTTTCAAAAGAGAAGGAAATCTGGAATTTTTTTTGGGAACAATTCTGATTTGTTATAGCCGACTTTAGGAAGGTTTTTGGAGAGGGAATCTGGAAACATTTTGGTAATAATTCTGTTTGGTTAGCCGACTTTAAGGAAATTTCCAAATAAGTCCAACACCTAACTTGTTTCCAAAAATCAATTGGGCAATTAAGTAAAGCACTTGGGAACTCCATCATCGTACTTGGACTTTCTTTTTCTTTGTACATCAATTCTTTCCTCTTCCATTCCTTATTCATTACTTGAGCTTTCCATTTCTACTTTTTGTTTCCTTGTTCCTTTGATACAATTGGGAGCTATTTTGATTAAAGTTTGATTGAACTTCCTTGAGAAAATTTCTGATTTCTTCAAAGGAAACAAACAAGTGGTTTGAGAAGTGAATTGGTGAGAGCATTAGAGTGCCATACACACTTGAGTGAAAACACGAGAGGAGTGAAACACTTAAGGGAGCAAGTGAGGCATTTTCTACTAACAATTTGTCAAGTTTTGCAGGTTTCACCATGTCTCAGGAACATGAAATTACCATTGCTCAGTTATCACTTAAAATGGATAATATGTGGAAGGAAATGCAGAGGAGATTTGACCAAAGGTTGGAAACAATCCATGAGCAAATTGATCAACTAAGTTCGTCTAGGGCTTCTTCTAGGAAATCTAGGGGAAAATTCACCCTGGGGGAATCTAGTGACTCCAATGCCGATTCGGAACATGAGGCATACGAGCAAAGAAGACCAAAGCGAAACACAAGAGCAATCGGTGATGCCATCAAGGGGATTAAGATGAAGATTCCTCCTTTCCAAGGCAAATCTGATCCGGATACATACCTTGAATGGGAAAGTCGAGTGGAGCTAGTATTCGATTGTAATGACTACACCGATGCACAAAAATTGAGACTTGCCGTAGTAGAATTCACCGACTATGCCATAGTTTGGTGGGAACAAGTGGTTACAAGCAGGAGAAGGTGTGGAGAACCACCTATAACCACTTGGACTGAGCTCAAGAGACTGATGAAGAAGCGATTTGTACCAAGTCACTACCATAGAGACTTGTACCAAAAACTTCAAACCTTGACACAAGGTCAACGCTCAGTTGAGGACTACTACAAGGACATGGAAATCTCCATGTTGAGAGCTGATATTCAAGAAGATAGAGAGGCTACAATGGCAAGATTTCTCAATGGTCTGAGGGTCGAAATAGCCGATCAACTGGAGCTTCAATACTATGTGGAGATAGAAGATATGGTGGAGAAGGCTATCAAGATTGAGCAAAGGCTCAAGAGGAGGGGTACAACCCGAAATTATAACCCTCATCCACAAACATTTACTCGACCATTCCAGCCTAGCAGGGAAGAGAGAGGTTCGAATACTTGGACCACTCCAAAACCGAAGCAAGATCAAGGGTCAAGCTCACGGCCACCTTTTACTAAAGCCGACTCCAAGGTTGTTTCAAAACCAACAATTGAAACTTCAAAACCTAGGAATCGTGACAGCAAATGTTGGAGGTGTCAAGGAATTGGGCACATTGCAAGCCAATGTCCAAATCCAAGAACCATGCTTGTGCTACCAAATGGAGACATTGTCACTGATGATGAAGAGGAGAAGTACAAAGACATGCCTTCCTTGGTTGAAGAGGAAGATGAGATAGAGGAAGTTCCAACTCAAGACAAAGTTGGATTGGTAGCAAGAAGGGCACTAGCTACGCAAGCTAGTAAGGATGAACTTCAACGTGACAACATCTTTTACACTAGGTGCCATGTGACCAACAAGGTATGCAGCTTGGTGATTGACCCCGGAAGTTGCACTAATGTTGCTAGTGCATTGATGGTGGAGAAACTAAACTTGCCAACTAGTGAGCACCCCCGTCCCTACAAGCTTCAGTGGTTAAACAACAGTGGAGAGGTACGTGTTCTTAAACAAGTTCTGGTTACTTTTCGCATTGGTAGGTATGAAGATGATGTTATGTGTGATGTAGTACCAATGCAAGCTGCACATATACTCTTAGGGCGTCCTTGGCAATTTGACAAAAGAGTCACTTTTGATGGTTTCTTGAACAAATACTCTTTTATGCATAATTGTAAAAAGATTACACTTGCACCTCTTACACCTCAACAAGTACATGAGGATCAAGTTAGTCTACAAAAAGAGTATGACTTGCATGCTACCACCAAGAAGGACAACGCCAAAGCTAAGAAATTAGTGTTGGCCGACCCTTCTTCAAGCAAGTTGGATCACTCTCATTCGGTCTTCGAACCCGCACAGGAGAGAAAACCCAGCATGCTTGCCAAGGTGAAAGATGTGAGAAAGGCCTTGCATTCTAATCAGGTTTTATTTATTTTATTTGGCAAGGAATCCTTACTCACTAATGCTCTTGATGCTTCTTTGCCTAGTGTTATTACTAACCTCTTACAGGAGTATCAAGACGTCTTTCCTGAGGATATACCTAATGGATTGCCTCCATTAAGGGGAATTGAACATCAAATTGATTTCATTCCTGGATCTTCCCTTCCAAACAAGGCACCATATAGGACCAATCCTGAGGAAACCAAGGAGCAACAACGACAAGTGGAGGAGTTCCTTGGTAAGGGTTGGATTCAAGAGAATCTAAGCCCTTGTGCTGTACCAGTTCTACTTGTTCCAACCAGCACTAGTCGGGTTACAATGGCCTTTGATGCCGCTTTTGCACGTCTTGATGCGTACAACGCGCAGCCCAACCAAACCTTGGTTCACCGGGCGTCCGCTCACGGTCCACCCATAGGCTTGAGACGTCACTTGTGTAGCCATTATCATGGAACTCTTGCTGTCCGCAACATGTATCTACCACCACCACAAGTTTTCCTGGTGTCCCACAAGGGTGTCTTGATCTTTCTTCGCTTGAGAAGGCGACATGCAGGCTGCTTGGTGACTATACACATGCTCTCATCACCTTTGTTTTGTAAGAAGAGTCATGATTTGGGGACAAATCGCCTTTAAGAGGAGGGGAATGATGAGAATATAGAGTCCAAGGCCCATTCCATTCAAGCACATGGGAAATTGGAAGATTCAAGTAAAGACTAGTTCGCGGAGTACTAGCTTGCTAATTAGGGTTTTAGTTTCCATTATTAGTTGTTTGTTAGCATTAATAATTTTGGTCAATTTTCACTTCACTTTGGCCGAATTTGGAGTCTTAATTTTAGTCAATTAGTTGTTAGACATTTTCGCCCTTAATGAAGGGCAAGGTCGTCCATTGGACATTCTAGGGTTTGAGTCCTGTAAGGCTATATATAGCCTAGGTTTTCATTCATTAAAGGACAATTCAGATTTTATAAAATATATGTGAGTTATTTCACTCTCTCTTGCCTCAAGAGAATTTCCTTTGAATACTTGAGAATTAATCTCAAGTTGTTCATCGAACTTATCAATCAAGTAGTCTCCTTGATTGTGGCGTTCTTCTATCCATACTTTTGGTTCACTAAATTTGCTAGTCGTGGGTTAAGGAATCTCCTTAGTTCGTGGCTCGTGATTCTAGAAGGGTCAAAGTTCCGCCAATCATCCCAACTTGGTGTTCGTCTAGATCCGTCTCACATCAAAACAAGAGAGAAGGAGTTGTAGAACACCTTAGCTTTCTTAAAAACTTCACCAAACAACTTACTAGCACCTAATGGAGGGATTTTATGGAGTAGAAACTAGTTTATGTGATTGTTTTTGGAAGATTGAGCTAAATGGAAGCTAAAATGTTGAAGAGTTTCTTTCTTCTTTGCTCAAGAGAGAACCGGCCATGGAGGAGAAGAAAAGAGTGAATTTTAGTGATTTTTGTGAGATATTTAACTAAATGGCAAAAAGTCAAAAAAGGTGAATAGTTGTCTTAGGCTTCAACCACTCACAAAGTGACACGTGTCACTTCATTAAATGCATTTCTATCCTTTTGTTTCCTCTCACATCAATCACATCTCATCCTCCACTTATCTCTTAACACCCGATAAATTTCACCCAGTATCCGAAACTTAACCTTATTGGCCGAATTTTTCCGAACTTATAGCACTAGTGGGGCCCACGTCCATAATATATCCTTAATTTTTCAAAAACTACCCAATGCTAGAAAAATCATCTAAAAACTAGAATTACTCATAGCATCCACCAAGAAAATTTTCCTAAGCCAGAAAATGCAAAAAACATGCAATTAAAGGGGAAAAATGTGACGCCCCGAAAAGAATGAGAGTGAGAACCCAGAAATTTTCTAATTTTCAAGGGTTTATTTTATTTAATCGCCCGCCTTTTCTACATTTTCTTTATTAGAAAATGTTCCCCAGATAAAGTTTATGAGCAAAGATAGTTTGAAAATGATTTTTCTAGTATCGGTTAGTTTTTGAGAAATTAAAAGCGTATTTTGGACGTGGGACCCGCAAGTGCGGTAAATGCATTATATTTTTGACAACTTGTTGGAATTTTGTATTTAGTGATATTATTTTACAAGGTGTTAAGATATTTGTATTGGAGAGACAAAAAGATAAGTTTTGAACCAAAAGATGACAAGTGTCACCATAAGATTAAGTCTTGGGTTTGACTACTATTCATAACTTTATCATTTAATTAAAATTGGCCAAAAATCTCTTCATTTTGCAAGTTTCTTGGCCGAATGTTCTTGCTCAAGAAAGAAAGAAAAGCTCTCAAATTCTTCCTTCTATTTCTTGCTCAATCTTCAAATCCAACCAATAAAACTCCAAATCATTCCATAAAATCTCTTTGCTAAGGGGTCGTCACAGTTGGTATCAGAGCTTAGGCTTCAGATCTCGGTAGTGTATCCTAGGCTTGAAGTTTAGGATGCCGGACTGTGGGTTTTGTCTGAAATATTAGTGATTTTTGCGGGATGTCTTGACTTGATTGGTACAAGAGGGAATGTCGTGGACGACATTCTTTTAAGGAGGGGAGATTGTGACGCCCCGAAAAGAATGAGAGTGAGAACCCAAAAATTTTCTAATTTTCAAGGGTTTATTTTATTTAATCGCCCGCCTTTTCTACATTTTCTTTATTAGAAAATGTTCCCCAGATAAAGTTTATGAGCAAAGATAGTTTGAAAATGATTTTTCTAGTATCGGTTAGTTTTTGAGAAATTAAAAGCGTATTTTGGACGTGGGACCCGCAAGTGCGGTAAATGCATTATATTTTTGACAACTTGTTGGAATTTTGTATTTAGTGATATTATTTTACAAGGTGTTAAGATATTTGTATTGGAGAGACAAAAAGATAAGTTTTGAACCAAAAGGTGACAAGTGTCACCATAAGATTAAGTCTTGGGTTTGACTACTATTCATAACTTTATCATTTAATTAAAATTGGCCAAAAATCTCTTCATTTTGCAAGTTTCTTGGCCGAATGTTCTTGCTCAAGAAAGAAAGAAAAGCTCTCAAATTCTTCCTTCTATTTCTTGCTCAATCTTCAAATCCAACCAATAAAACTCCAAATCATTCCATAAAATCTCTTTGCTAAGGGGTCGTCACAAAAAACCCTAGGAAAATTATTAGGGAAAATACGGGTTCTCACATAAAACCCTAGTTCCACTTGTGACTGACCGTTTTCTCAAATTTCTCATATTTCAACCGAAACCCTAAATTCAATTTATGGAATTGTAAAATCCCTCACGTTTTCTTAAAAATGCCCTTTTAATTGGAAATTATGATTTTATAATAGCCCTACCACCCAATCACCCCACAATAAGTGCAAATGAACATGAAAGTAAAGGTTTTCACTTTTCATTTTCAAGTTGGAGCAAGTTAGGGTTTTCACGTTTTTCCGTAGGGTGGTTTTTCGATACGGAGTGAGGATCAAATTTGGTAGGTACGAGTGACTTTTGGATGAGGAAATATTATATGATTTGAAGTGATAATAATAAGTTAGTGATTAGAAGGTAAAAACCCTAGTATACGTGATTTAAGAAAAAACGGCTCGAACCGACGGTTATCTATCACTACCGATTGAACCCACCACTTGACCACCACTTCCTTACCACCACATACCCTTGATATTTTTGCAAAATATCCCCCTCATCCTCAGCCTTATAACCAAAACATGTGGCCCAAAATGCAAGGAAAAGAAAGAGAAATTTTGGATGGCTTTGGTGGTGACAAGTGTCACTCACCTATGGTCACTTGACCAACCTCTTGTCTTGCCTTCTTATCCCTTAATTGAGCTCATTTTCCCTCATTTTTTTTCTGTTGTTGGCCGAGAGCAAGAGGAGCAAGAGAGTGAAGAGAGTTTTCCATCTTCTACCTTGAATTCCACCATTTGAGTGCAACCAAGAAAAACTAAACCGATCAATCACTAGTTGGAAGCTTGGGAAGCCTAGGAACCAAGAATATCAAGGAGAGGTGAAGGATCATCCTAGCAAGGTCTTGTATTGAGGTATGATGGCTGATCAACCATTTCTTCTCTGTAGACACCAAATTTTTAGGGTATTTTTGTTTACTATTATTATAATTTTTTTTTAGTTTTATTTAGTTTTAGTCTTTTATTTTTATTTTTAAGTCATTTTAGCATAGAATTTATCGAAAAAAAAAGAAGAAAAATCATTCACAAAAAAATATGCTTTATTTCTTTCAGATTTGAGTTTACTGTTATTTACCCAAAAAAAAAAAAAGAAAGGGAAAAATCTTAGCTTTGTTGTCTTTTATTCCTAGTTTTGTTCACTTTATCCGATTCTATTTAAATTGTTGTTTTCTTTACTTAATATTATTTTCATTTTTATTAAATTATTATTTCAAAAAAAAAGGAAGCTGCACATGCAGCAGCATGAAAAATATC
This sequence comes from Coffea eugenioides, assembly GCF_003713205.1. NCBI lineage: Eukaryota > Viridiplantae > Streptophyta > Magnoliopsida > Gentianales > Rubiaceae > Coffea > Coffea eugenioides. The sequence continues at coordinate 120,560 of NW_020862491.1, read as the reverse complement.
ATTTTCACTACCTATTTTTTTTCCACGGGAGATTTTTCTGGTTCTTTTTTTTTCTCCCAATGGATCGGATGGCTGAAGTTTTGGTAGAAACCAAGCCTTCATCCTCACCTTTGAGGTGAGGGTTTAGGGGTTATGGGTTCCTATAAAAGGAATAGCCGCAGCCAAGAAGAGGGAGCGGGAACGAAAAAGGATGAAGAAACAGAAAACCACAGCAGGGGATAGAGAAACAAGAGAGAGGTTTTCGGGCTAGGTTTTTGGGAGGGGATGACGGCTGAAAGAAAAGGCTAGGGTTAGAGAGGGAGTGCAAGAGAGGAGAGGGATGGCTAGAAGAGAATCTAGAAAGCAAGAGAGAGCTAGAGGGAAGAAGCCAAGGGTTTCGGCAAGAAAAGGGGAGTTTCTGGGCAAAGGAAAATAGAAAAGAACTGAGGAAAGAGCTACGGGCAGGCCGAGGAAAGCAAAGGGAAACCGAGAGGAACCAGCAAAATAGCAAAGAAGTGAGTTGAGTGACTGAGTCATCATCATCGTTTTCCATTGACGTTCCTTTGAAGATTCGGCAGAACCATCTAAGCCTTTTCCTTAGTCATCCCACGCCTCATTTCTTGTTTAAGGTAAGATCCTTATCTTTTATGGTAAAAAGCTGTTTTCTTTAGTTGTTATTTGCTTCTTTTTGCTATCTACTGGTTCTGTTTTTTCTTCCATGATTAGTTGATGGTTTTCCATTGATAAGGTTATGATATTTGGAGTTTATGTGATGAGTCAGTAGGTCTCATTTGAATCATACTGCATGATGGTGTTTTGGCCGAACAAAATTGCAGAAAAGTTTGCAACTTTGATCGTTCTGTGCTTAGAATCTTTGGACTGGGTTTTGAGAGACGGAAACCCAGGAATTTTTGGGGTTGATTCCCTTCATTTTTGCTGTCTTTTATGTCGGATTATGGCTTGGTATGTGCCTGTTGTGTAAGGTTGCTGAAAACTCAAAGTTTCAGAGGTTGCAAAAGTTTCTTTAGTTGCGAGAGAAGCTTGCTATCAATACTTTCTTTATTCTGATTTTTTTTGTTGTGTGTAAATCTAGAGCTGGGGTTATGTTCAAGTTTTGGGTTTTAGACAAGGAAAATATAAAAAGATTTGTTTTGGCATTTCATTCGAAAGTTTGATTGGGTTTGTGGTATGGTCAGTTTCTTGTTTAACCCATGTGATGCCTGCTGATGATGAACTCAGAAATGCAATATGATTTTGAATGGACTGCATGATCTTTTTTTTTTAAAAAAAAAAACTTCTTGTATAAACATTAGAAGCTGTAATGGATGTGACCCGTGGGTTTTCTCCTTTGGTGATTTTGTTACTTGAGTTCAAATGGTGTTTAGATTTGCACATAAAAATCTGCTGCAGCAAAGTTTGAAGCTCTCGGTTATTGCAGTAGCCTGGGCAGATTTGTTCCTTTGCTTGTTCGAAGCTTGTGATTTCTTTCATACTTTGCTGATATTTACACATCAGCCTTCATGATTGCAAGATGTTGTCTCGAAACTCCCTGTGCAAATATCTGGTACTTTGTTTGCTTCATGGTCCGAAAGTCGAAATGTTTCCTCGAATGTTTTGATTCAACATCTCAAGTAAATGTTGATGCTTTCTTTGCTGCATTTTTTTTGTGTTTCCTCACTGTTAAAATTGATGTTTGGAAAATGTGTGTGCGTTTGGTGGATAAATGGTGAGTCTAATGAAATGTTTTGGCATTTAATCTACACGAGCTTGTAGCTGCAAAATTTCGCAGTAAAACAAAAAGAAGTTGCATTTTCTATTCTGTTTTCTTTTCCGTGGTTGCTCATCGAGTCTTTACACTTAAGTTGCATGCTTAATCTATTGTTGAGGGCAAGGAATGGAATGATATGGTGTTGGGTTTGTGTGTTTGGGTCTAAAAAAAAAATACTTGAGCTATGATCGAATGCTTGATGAAAGGAAACAAATCAGGATTGCTAAACCATTTTGCATAAATTTCTCCAGCATTTCCGTGATTTCCTTTCTATGTTTTGGCTCGTTTTGGACATTGAAGTCATGAGTCTTGTTGTCTAGTCAAAGTTTTGTTGTCTGGCTGAAAGAGTTTGGATCGAAGTTGTGGGTTTTGGGTTTGAAATGCCGAAAATAAAAATGCAGCAAGTGTTGCAGAAACCATCTTTGTAAGCAATTTGCATGGAGTTTTTTGCATGAAAAATGGCTTCTAGAAATTGCACTTTACTCCCTTTAGTTTCCATCTATGTTACAAAGGCCCAATTACGTTCTAATTTCTTGCAATTAGGTCCTACCTCATTTGCATTTGAGTCCCACAACTTGATTTTTCAGGGCTTTTGTTTTCAGTTGGGCACTAATCACCTTTTTGTTGAATGCAATATGAACTCTGGGTGTTTATCCTTGGGATTTTAATGGCTTGATTGATGTAAATAATAATTTATTTGATTCTAATGGCATTTCCCTTAAGCAATTTTTGACATTTGAGACTATTTGAGTTCAATTGGTACCTTGATCTTTACTTTTATTTTGGAGGGTAAATAAATGATTTCACTCCATCAGGGCTCCATCTCCAGGGAGGTACACTCTATCCCTAATTTCTTACTTTAGGTGACCCTACGTGCCCTATGTGATGTTACGTGTTTAATTTGCATGCCTCTTAAATGTTTTTTTTATTATTTATTTATTTATTTCATTTATTTTCTTTGTTGGCTTTAGTTTGTAAATTTATTTTTAGTTCAATTTTGATCATTTGAAAGACACTTGAATGCCAAAGTTGTAATAGTTAGGTTATTATTTTATTTATTTTATTATGTTTCCCCTTTTAGATTGTAGTAGGGTTCCCCAAATGTAATAGATAGGGTTTATGTGCTCTTTGCCTTGTGTGTTTTTGCATGCCTATGTGTTATGTGTTACTTGCTTTCCTAGGGTTTTGCATCTAGATAAGCATGCTTATGTGCTACGTGCTATGTGGAACTATGTGTTTTGTATGTCTATTTGTTTTTAGTATTATACCCGATTATGTGGATGGAATGCACGTTACCGTGACTAGTCCAATGCTAGTCATGGTCTTCCCCTTGAGCTCTCACAAGTCCAATGCTTGTGAATGAGCGTTAGTAAAGGGCTAGTCCAACGCTAGACCCTTAGGAGCCCCTCGAGCGTTAGATCATGGACGTGTGATAAAATCACTTCATCTCATGCATATTTTTCACTTTTCTAGGGTCTTTTATCATTTTTTTGCATGTTCCCCTTATACGTGTATCCCTTATCCCTAATTTCCATATATATATATATATATATATCCCTATGTGTGATACATACCATTAGACTTGCATTTCATTTAAGAATTAGAATTTGGGTAGTGCGTTTGCTTGATTAGATAGGGAAATAACCCCTTGAGTATGGGATATGGACGAGTTTGGCTTTCTAGCCTTAGCACGCTCGTATTCCCTCTATAAAAGGGAAAATTGAAGTCACGAACATTAGGTCCCCGCACCCGTTATGATGCATTCCTTTAGGACATGTATATTTGTATAATTATGATTATTTGTACTTTCCTTTTCTTTTCTTAGAGTCTCATATTTTTGCATTATTCGTGACCTCTCCAAAGAATCCGCATTGGGCATCACAATTAATGTGATTGGCATCAATTGAGCTTTGAAGAGAAATTTCGACCCTCCGACACCCTCCTAGGTCTAGGGTTTGTATTCATATAGTACATCCAAATGAGATAAATCTTTAGGTTAAAATAAGAAAATCTTTGACTAAATCGCGCAACTAGCCTCGGCTAGGTTGAAAGGGTGCCTTGGATTCTTATCCTTGCCTTTCCTTTCTTCAAATGTGACTCCCGAATCTTTTTTCTCTGATTTTTGTCGACTTGGAGTCGTTTAAAAAGGGTTTTTCTACATTCTAAAAAAATTCATTTTTAGGTGACTTGGTACACCTCAACTCAATACCAAGTGGCGACTCCGATTTTTTTCAAGAAAAAAAAAACCCTTTTTAAACTATTATTTTGGGTCAAAACGTCGCATTTTCAAGTCCCATTTAGACCCGTGCTCTTTATTTTCTTTTAAATCAAAAATTCATTTTCCAATCCAAAAATTAATCAAAAATTCATTTCCCAAACTATTTTATTTTTTCTTATAAAAAATGGGGCGCGACAGCTGGCGACTCCACTGGGGACTTAGAGAGTCCGAGCATTTGATTTAGTCGATTCTTTTCTTCTTTTAACCTTCTTATATATTACATTTGGATGTTTAGGATTGCATTTTTAGGATTTTTGCATTTTCGCGCGTATCAACTCACTTCCTCACCCATTCGCCTACGTTTGTTTTGATGGATGGATAGTTTATTTATGTTATCCCGCGCTTTGCATTGCATTGGGATGGGGGGACATTACACTAGAGCCTCGCGTTGGTTCTCGATCCCTCCCCTCCAAATCGAGCACTAGCATACGTGCATACGCTTTATTTATTGTCCCTCATTTATTTTTCTTTTAGTGGCTTGTCACGCCACTCCACCCTATTAGGATTAGGCGACCCACTTGGACGTGTGATCGCGACACGACGTGTGCGTAGCATGATCCGAGGGGTCACTCAATCTTCCGCTTTAAGCTTTGGGTTAATAGCCTTTAGCTTTTAGTCGAAGGTTGAGGATTTTTGATAGATTCACTCAGACATGTAGCCGTAACACGACGTGTGCGTAGCAATGTCTGGGGAATCGCTCGAGCCACCGACAAAGAACCTTGGGATTGATGACCTTTGGTTTCCAAGTCTGAAGGCTCGGGGACCTCAAACCTATCGAGTCTAGATGCATTAGTGAACCCAAGCCTCATGCATCCATAATAGTTCACCTAGGACAGAGTCTGCCTCACCCTATTAGGGACATCATTCACGAGGGGAGGGATCCAACCCTCTATTACTTTTATTGCTTTACCTCTTTGTATTGCTTTGCTACAAAAGTGTTATATGTATTTATCTGATTGAACTAACTTTTCTTGGTTTTTTGTCTCCATTGCATTCATAAGCCCTAGAAAAATAGGAGTCCTGGCATGGTGCTCTCTAGGAGCCTACCCTATTTGATGTGACACGTTTAAATTCAATTCTTCGCATTTTCGGCATAAATACATGTCATTTTAGGCTCACCCCGGCATACAAAAGGGGTCCCTTTAGGTCACGTTTTCAGTTACATACTACATGTTTACGCGCTTTGGTAAAGCGGCATCATGCATAAACCCTAGAAAGGGAATACCATTTAGGGAATCCGGTTGTTAGGATTAAACCCACCTTGATTTTCCCGTGGGTACGTAACCCTTTAAGGGATTGCACGTTTAAATTCTTGCCAACCAGAAAAGTGGGACCTGTAGGTAAGGTACTTGACAACAGCTTTTTGTTTCTAGATGGAAAGTCCTCGCCGAGTCCAGCAGATGTTAGTAGTACCATTTGAGGTACAAAGATGGCCCACGTTGCATTCACCCAGCGAGATTAACCAAGTAGCCGCTCGATTAGGACACATCGGGGATTTCAAGGACATTAAGCCCGATGGCTATTTGGTAGAAGCTTTGGTGCATCTATGGGACCCCACTTGTTCCGCTTTTAGACTAGGGAAAAGGGAAATGACCATAACAATTGAGGAGGTCGCTGGATTTCTCAATTTGCCGATTCAGGGAACTGCCGTGATATTTCCATTAGTGTCTAACAAGGCCGAATTTTGTCGTTTCACCAGGTTAAAGGAATCAGCAATACGAGGGTCGGACCAAAATATAGAGGCAAAGTTTTTATTTGATCGATTCGCGTTAAGGGATGGTTTTGAGAGGTGTGAGAACCCGTGGATTTTCTTATTTTCTAGACTTTATTTTATTTAATTACACGCTTTTCTGCATTTTCTTTATTAGAAAACTTTTCTAGATAATTTTTATGAGTAAATATAGTTTTTAGATGATTTTTCTAGTATCGGTTAGTTTTTGAGAAATTAAGAGCGTATACCGGACGTGGGACCCGCTAGTGCGGTAAGTTTGATAAAATTCGGCCAATTAGGTTATGTTGTGTATACCGAGTTTAATTTATCAGATGTTAAGAGATAATTAGAAGTTACCTAGATGGATTATTATTGGAGAGACAAAAGGATAGAGATGTATTAAATGGAGTGACAAGTGTCACTTGGAGGTTAATTCTTAACTTAGCCAATTTTGACCAACTTTCTTGCTTTACCAATTTAAGTAAAAATTTCCAAAAATCATCCTCATTTTAAAGCTTCCTTGGCCGAACCTCTTGCTCCAAAAAAGAAAGGAAAAGCTCTCCAATCTCTTGCTCCAAACTTGCTCAATCCAACAAACCAACCGTTTAATCTTGCATTTACTCCATAAAAACCCTTAAGTGAGTGGTTGTGAGGTGATTAGTGAAGTTGTTTGGAGGATTAAGGTGCTAAGTTGCTCTTGTTCTTGGGTTGTTAAGGTGAGTAACTAAGGGACCTTTCTTGCAACTCAATAATGCTTAATTATTGACATGTGTGAGGTGAAGTGATGATTTTAGGTGTTGTTTCATGACTTTTGGTAGAATTTGGTGCATTTTCTATTTAATCATGATTTTTTATGTTTTCATATGATTACTATTGTGTGGCCATGTATGATGGTTGGAAATGATCTAGAATGAAGCTAGAATGCGTAAATTGTGGTTGTTTGCGGAAAATTTCCGCATTGAACAGAAAAATTCGGATTTAGGGTTTCAATTCAACCATTCTGCCCGGAACTTTTCCTCATAGTTAGAGGCTGAATTAGCCTTGGGTTAAAACATAAAAGTTGTAGAGAATGATATTTTAGAGTTTCCTGCAAAATTTCAGCTCAATCGGAACAATGTAGCCTGTGAAAAGATCGAAATACCCCTGCTGCCCTGTTTCTGTCCGAAAATGAAAATCAGCCTCTGTAAGTGGTTAGTTTGACCAGGAATATTACCGAATTGGTTGATGATGTCTTCTTAAGAATTATAGCCTTGTATCTTATCTTTCAAATGGCTATGGAATCACTTGAATTGGAGTTGTATATGCTGAGATATGACTGAATGAATCCGGACTGCCACAGTAAACTTCGAATTGGAAAATCTGGGGTTGTTTTGGTAAATTTGACTTAGATACATTGCAAACTGGACTGAGTGGCCTTCTTCAACATTGTAGCCCTTTCTCTTAGCTTTGAAACGGTGTAATTACACCTCAATCCGAAGAGGATAGCTTCAGTTGTGTTAATTCCGTTAAGCAACAGCAAATCTGCCTTTTGTTTTCCAACCCAAACTTCGTTTCTGCATATGTCCTAGTTTGATTTTTCACTTATACGTTCCATATGATTTTACTATTTGAGCCTTATGGTGGCTCTAATTAAAGGTGTTTGATAGCTTGTGATTTGTAGATGTTAAGGTTTGGTTGGAAAGTAAAGAAAGATAAGTGAAATGCTGTCAAATTTTCGTGGAGCTTCTGCACAGTTTCGGGAAATTTGCTATATCTTGATGTAGGAATGTCGGAATTGAATTCCGTTGGTTGCGTTTTAAACTAGATTCATAGGGATATAAACCATGTAAATTTTAGACCCTGTTTATGTCTGTACCATTTATGGTGATTTTTTAAATTTGACTGAAATATTGTACATGCTCTGTCTTTCGCTGGATAAAGCAGCAATTTAAAGCTTGAATTTGACTGACTTACGTTCTGAATCTTATGAGGATGTTTTTTGGAAAGTTATAGCCCTTTGAATGTATTTTCCAACGGTATAACTTTTACTAATTTTGGACTTACAAAACTTTAGATATGATTTTTCATATAGGGTTGCGCGAAACTGGAGAATCCTGTTTTCCTAGTATTGATCTTGCTTTCATTATCTACTTCAAATTTGGAATTGGTCAGTCATTGTAGGTAGGGCTTTGAGGTTGTTCATGCTTTTAAGACTAATTTTTACCTTTTCACTCCTAGGTCACCTCTTTGCTTTGCATTAATGGTTCTTTTGATTAGGCATATGGCTTGTAACCGAGTCTCACTTGCGAATTCCATACTAGGTCTTGGAGTAGAGTCTTAAGTGTTTGGCTTGATTGTTCTAGGAGGTGCCGACGATTAAAGCCACACTTGGGAAGGAAACTTTTGAAGTTATCCTTATTTGAACTGGTGAGTGTACCACTCCCCTGAATTATTGCTAAACTGGTTTCCTGTACTTGCAAATTGCTAGTTGAATGTCTTTCCTGACTGTTTATCTTGTATGAGACGAGGGTGTACTTTATCACACTCGTTCTCTTGCCTGTACTGAACAAACTGGAATCTATTACTTGTACTTGTTATGTACTTGAACTTGTTACTTGCACTTGTTATGATGTCGTTCGGAAGTGTATCCAACGATCTTCCTATTAAACCTGAGCTCAACCTCATGGGGAGTTAATTAAATCGAGCCAGCGAGGGCTTGGTCGAGATAATTGACAATCCATGGGTGCCTGTTCCTGGGGGAATCTTTGGGTATTGAGACTCTTGATTCCGGTATACTCGAGTATTACCATTCCTGTTCCTGTTTGGCGTTCGGGCCCGGTAAGGGGTATGTTTGGTGTACGGGATTTTGGCGTTAAAGTGGTGATCTACTGGACTGGTTCCTTTATTTGAACGTTGATGGAGGGTCAACAAGACTGGATCAAGTATAGCAACGGGGATTTGGCTCCTGAGGGCCACCTGTATCCTTTACATTGTGACATTCATTCATTTCTCGTATTTGATGTGAATATGTGCCTCCAAAGTGCTTTCACATGAATTCTACTGATTCTACTATTTATACTGTTGGTACCTCATTGAGCTTCTAGCTCACCCCGTTCCGTTATCCTTGTTTTCCTTACCAGAAATCACCTTTTGAAGACTATGATATTTTGAAGCATGAGTTGAGCTAGTTTAGTATTCTTTTGTATAGCTCCTTGATGGTTGGAAAACCTTAAATGTATTTTAACCAAACAATTCCCTTTTGAATTGTAAATTTGCAACCATGTGTATATAAAAGTGTTTAACCATGTTCCTAAGTTGATTGGGTTTGGAAATGTTCTTTTCTAGGGTTATCTAAAGTTGTTATGCTTGGTTGGGTTTCGGACAGTGAATGTTATCTTCTCGAAGTTGTTTTGAGCGGTTGGTAGGGTTTACGCTCGTTTCGGATCCGTAGTCCCGGCGAGAGTTGGGCGGACGGTCCGCGAACCCTTTGGTTCGCCTTAGGGGGAGGTGGGGCTGTCACAATAGACACCTAGGAGATTTCTCGTTCACTTCCAAGGAAATGTGGGAACGAAAGAGAGTTTGGGTGTATGGGTTGGTTATGGCTGGAACCTATCTTTTCCCTAGAAAAGACAAAAAGATAGCCTTTAAGCTCACTAAAATCTTGTATGACCTATTCCTAGGAGTAAAAGATAAGCAGTGTTCTATTATTCCGACTATTTTGGCCGATATCTTCGTAGCCTGCACTACCTGTCAGAGAGGAAAAAAGTTCTTTTGTGGTTCAAATTGGATTTTACATGTATGGGGTATGGAGCACTTCATGAGACGATCGTCTATTCCTGAGAGTCTTCCAATGTCTGCGTACAACTGGATAGTCACACATCACAAGAGGGTTAATAGAGATAGTCTGCCATGTAATACATCTGAGTTTGTGGTTTTCTTGGAGAATGTGACCGATCAAAATATTAGATGGGTATTGGATTGGACCAATTGTATTAAACCTGTTCTTCGCACCCAAGCATCTAAATTTGTTCTCTTACTGGGTACCCAAGGAATCACCGCATACACCCCAAAGAGGTTTCTCAGACAGTTAGGACATACCCAAGAAGTGCCGCCTGCACTTGATGTGAGTGAGTTTACCATCATTTTTAATGAAGAAACGTGCCCAAGCCAATTCCCTATGAAAGATCGGATTATTGAAGCATGGGTGACATTATCTGATGACGAGTGTTTTAAATACGTCCCGGAACTCCAGCAAAAGGGTTTGACGACTCCACAATACGAGGACTGGGTAAGAAGATCTGTTGCACAAGGACAACAAGATGAACCAGCTGAGGAGGTGAAAAAGTTGAAAGCCATTATCGAAGCAAAGGACAAGGAAATTTTGCAGTTAAGTAAGTCTGTCGAAACATACAAGGGAATAGCGGAACAAAACAAGCAATTGTACGAAAATGAGCGAGAAAAACGTCAAGAGCTGAAAAGGAAATGCGGAGAATTATATGATCAAGCTGAACATGTTAGAATTCCATATGCTAGAGAAACTAGGGATTCTGTATTAGATAGGCTCAGAAATTTTGGCAATCTTGTACGGAATCGTCTTCGTGACATGATGTAAACATGTTGGCAAGTTTATCAATGAAATCGATCTTTCTTTGCATTCATACAGGATTGTTGTCAAAAACAGGTTTGTGTCATGGGTCCCATTTTGAAGGTGTTGCATCATACTAGGCCTACCCTTGGCACAAAAAGGGCCCCCCAATAGGACATGCATCCGAATTTTTTGGATATTTACTAACTCTTGTCTTTTTCCTTTTCTTTGTACTTTTTGTTTGAAAAGCTAAGCAAGGGCTAAATCTAAAGGCGATTCCTTTCAAAATTTTCAGGTAATATTTAAACATAGCTTCTCGTCGAAGCCCCATCATAACACGATCCCGTAGTCAAGCCCAGAGGAATCGTGTAAACATGAGTTCATAACCGGAACCATCGGATAGGTCTGCTACTACAGCTCAACCTGAGACTACGAGTTTAGGGGTTTAACTAACCGAGATGCTTACTAAGTTTGGTGAGATGGCTACCGAAATGGCGGCCGAAAGGAAATTGATTGATGAGCTTATCAGCAGCGGAGTTCAACCCGAGCCTGTACCCGTCAGACAACCTGAGCAAGAACCATTTGTCATACCTCCGACTCAAACAACCTCTACTCCATCCTTCATTATTCCACCCGAAGAAACTTTCACTTATGCCACCACGAATTTGCCATACACTTACCCTCCTAATCATTCATTTCTTCCTTCTCACATGCGAGGCCCACACCCCCAAGTCACTTCGAATGTACCTCCCGAACCACAAGCTTTTTATCCCACTACCGCAGAGCCCTTACTGCCAGACCATACTGTCCAAGCTAAACCAGAGATAGGAGAATCTTCTGCTCCTGTTGATATGAAATTGCTCAAGTGCCTAGACCGTTTCGACGAATTTATAAGGAAAAGTCAAGGGTTGAACAAGCAAGGAGTGCTGGACTATGATGAACTTTGTCTCTTCCCAAATGTGCAATTGCCTGTGGGGTTCAAGACCCCAAAGTTTAACAAGTACGATGGAACTGGCAATCCCAAAACGCACCTCCGTCTGTTTGCTAACAAGTTGGGAAGGCCCATAGATGACGAGAATCTACCTCTAAGGCTGTTCCCAGAAAGTCTGGAGGGAGATGCACTCGATTGGTATTCCAACTTAAAACCCGAGGGAGTAAAGACTTGGCTTGACTTGTCCAATGCTTTTGTGAGGCAGTACGAGTACAACTGTGAGCTGGCTCCGACACGAACCACGTTGGAAGGAACAAAGAGAAAACCCTCTGAGGACCACAAAACCTACGCTAAGAGATGGAGGAAAATAGCTGCAAAGGTCGAGCCACCAATGACTAAGGATGAAATTATTCGTACTTTCATTAAAGCACATGATCCGCCGTACTTTGAAGAAATTTTCCGCATGACTGGATGCTCGTTTGCCGCTATTGTCAATAAGCTTGAAGAGTACGACGACTTCGTAAGAGTTGGGAAGATCGTTAATGTCTCTGCCCTCAAATCACAGTTGGATGCTTTGCAAGGACAAGGGAGCAGTGGGAAAAAGCCACAATTTAAAAAGAAAGAGGGGGAAGCTGCCTTCTTCTGGGATCAAAACCCTACGCCAAGACCCAGATTTCAACATAAACCAACATATTCACCACCTTATCCCTACTATCCAAGTCCTCACCCTGTCTACAATACCAATATCTCCCACCCCTGACCTCGCCCAAATTACGCCAACCCGCCTACGACCCCTTTTCAAATATCTCAACCAAATTTTCAACAAACTCGTCCACGTCCTACTTACAATCCGAGGTTTTTCCCACCAAACAGACCCACCTATAACTATCCCCAACCCACTGACACCTACAATCAAAATCATACCCGAACATTCACCAACCTAGGCAGGCCTTTGGACCAATTGTATGAGCAATTGAAGGCTGCCGACAAAATAGGCATGATTCCCCCTCCATCTTATCCTTATGGCATGCCGGTTGGGTACAATCCACATGCTATTTGTGCTTATCATTCAGGAGCACCTGGTCACTCCACTGCCAATTGCCGACTCCTCAAGCATAAAATTCAAGACATGTTAGAAGCAGGGGAAATCGTGATTAAGAAAAGAGAAGAGCAAGAACCGAATGTGAGCAAGAATCCCTTGCCGGAGCACGCCAATACTGTTGGAGTTATCATGGATAATGAGGAATTCGAAGAGCTTGTCCGAAGCATGTCAAATGAGACAGAAGTGTTTGGGATAATGGATCAACCTTTTGTGATAGAGGAAGCATCGTATGAGGAAGACAAAAGGCCCTTCATTTTAGATCTAACCCCATCCGAAAATGCGGCTTTAGAACCTGTGGTAATTGAATTTCCAGAACAAGTGCCGGTTTTAAGTTTACGACAAGTGCCGTGGAATTATAGTGAGCTCGTTTTGCAAATCGGGGGTAAACAAATTTTGAAGGAAGAAGTGTCTGCTGTTACGAGGTCAGGGAAGATTGCAAGTTCATCCACTGCCAGCGCCCCAATCAAACAAAGCAACCATGAGCCGACTCCAAAACCCGCAGTGGCCGAAAAAGAAGCATGGGATTTTCTCAAGAGGCTTAAAAGAAGCGAGTACAATGTGATCGAACAGCTAAACAAAATGCCTGCCCAAATTTCCATATTAGACTTGCTTTTTTCCTATGACTTGCACAGGGATGCGTTACTTGAAGTTTTGACTAAAGCGCAGATTCTCAAGGATATTTCGGTCGACAATTTCTCGCATATAGTTGGGAATGTACTGACGTCCAAGCAAATCACTTTCTCTGATGAAGAGCTGCCTGCGGAAGGAACTGGTCATAACAAAGCCTTATATGTAGCTGTGAGGTGCAATGGGAAAATGTTGTCTAAAGTACTGATTGACAATGGGTCTGCCCTCAATATTTGTCCCTGGAGCACTTTGGTGAAATTAGGGCTGCATGATGTCAAATTAAGACCCTCAGAGGCCGTAGTCCGAGGATTCGATGGAGCCCAAAGGGAGTCCATAGGAGAAGTAAATTTGGTGGTCGAAATGGGGCCCGCTCAATTTCAGATAGCCTGCCAAGTTATGCACTTTCCTAGTGTCTATAATGTTTTACTCGGACGGCCGTGGATTCATAGCTCTGGCGCTGTGCCCTCTTCCTTGCATCAAGTATTGAAATTTGTAGTGAATCACCAGCTGATAACCATTTTTGCTGAAGAAGATTGCATTGTGGTCGCTGATTTTGAGTCAAAAGAGGACGGTAACCGAAATGCTTCAGTGTCTTCCTACCATACAGCCGACATTGTCTCCGTGAGTTGGATAACAAGTGAGGTTTCAAAAGACAAAATGGTTTTGCCAGCGGCCAGTGTTATGATGGCCAAGGATACAAATTTGATAAGGGATTGGGCCGCAATCTGCAAGGCATCCTGAAGCCAGTGAAACTTATCGAAAAGAGGGACCTTTTTGGGTTAGGATTTCGCCCGATTGCCAGAGATATACAAGAGATGAAAGCACACAAAAGGGCAGAAAAAGAAGGCAAGCAAGGTGCTTTAGACATTCCGCCACTACGCTATACCTTTCCAAGGCCGACTGAAGTGGTTACATCTGAGTTTAGTCCAATTGATGAAGTGGAGACAAGCCTGACTCAATTGTTTGTGGGAGCAATATCCAAAGATGGTCCATCAGATGATGCAAAATTTCCAAACATCCCCGAAGAAGCTATACACAATTGGACTACCGAGTACCTCCCCGTACGAAAGGAGTTTCGGTAAATCTAAAGGGGGTTGTCGTTTACTAAAGTTCATGAAAATTTTTTCTTGCATATGTAAATAGTTCAATGAAAGCATCTTTTGCACTTATGCTCTTAGCTTGTTTCCGCTTTGATGAAAGTGCATAGTTTGTTTTTATCATGTTGTTCGTTTATGTATTTATTTGCTTATTGTCTCGAATTTCTTAATTCTTTCAGATGGCCAAAAATAAAATTATTTGACCCTTTGGATATCACTGTTCTGGAATCTGATGATGACAATCTCTATATCACTCACGACTTGGAAGTTATGGAATCCTAATTTCAAAGCGAGAGTGATAGTGAGGAAGTATTTGATTCTTTTTCAAAAGATCTTGAACAATATGAGGAGAAATCTAAACCGAACCTAGAAGAAACAGAAGTTGTTAACATTGGCATTGAGACTGAGGTTAAGGAGATACAAATCAGCATTCATTTGAACAAAGCGCAGAAAGAGGAGATGATCGAATTTTTGTCTATGTTTCAAGATGTGTTTGCATGGTCTTATGACGATATGATTGGCATTTCGACTGATGTAGTGGTGCACAGATTACCCACAAACCCAGCTTTTTCACCAATGAAACAAAAACCCCGTAAATTTAAACCAGATATGAGCCTCAAAATAAAAGAGCAAATTGAAAAGCAGCTTAAGACTAATGTTATCATTGTATCCCATTACCCTGTTTGGTTCTCGAATCCAATCCCTGTTCCAAAGAAAAATGGAGAAGTGCGAGTCTGTGTTGATTATAGGGACCTTATTAAGGTCAGTCCTAAAGATGACTTTCCTTTGCCAAATATTCATATCATTCTAGACAACACTGCCGGACATGAAATTGAATCTTTTTGTGATTGTTTTGCTGGATATCATCAGATCTTAATGGCTGAGGAGGATAGAGAAAAGACTGCTTTTATCACCCCTTGGGGCACCTTTTGCTATCGAGTAATGCCGTTTGGTTTAAAGAATGCCGGAGCTACTTATCAAAGGACCATGACTACTTTGTTTCATGATATGATCCACAAGGAGATGGAGGTTTACGTGGATGACATTATAATCAAATCCAAGAAAGCCGAGGACCATCTGATTGATTTAAGAAAGTTGTTTGAAAGGTTGCGAAAGTACAATTTGAAATTAAATCCTGCAAAGTGCGCCTTTGGAGCACCAGCTGGTAAATTGTTAGGTTTCGTTGTCAGCAAAAAGGGCATAGAGATAGACCCGGTAAAGATCAAGGCAATTCGAGACATGCCAGTGCCAAAGACGCAGAAGGATGTGAAAAGTTTTTTGGGGAAGATTAATTTCATTGGAAGATTCATTGCCCAATTAACCGTTACGTGCGAGCCACTGTTCAAGTTGTTAAAAAAGAATGTGCCGTTGCATTGGAATGAGGAGTGCCAACAAGCTTTTGACAAGATTAAAGACTATTTGTTGCAGCCCCCGGTCCTAGTGCCACCCAAACCGGGCCGGCCTTTGATCATGTACTTATCTGTGCTCGACGGAGCAGTAGGGTGTGTTCTAGGGCAGCACGATGACTCTGGAAGGAAAGAGCAAGCCATCTACTATCTTAGCAAGAAATTCACGCAGTATGAGGCTAATTATTCATTTATTGAGAAAAGCTGTTGTGCATTGGCCTGGGCAGCTCAAAAATTAAGGCACTACCTGCTAAGTCACACCACCTATCTCATCTCCCGCTCTGATCCATTGAAATACCTCTTTGAGAAACCGATGCCAACTGGACGTCTTGCTAAATGGCAAATAATTCTGTCAGAATTTGATATTGTTTTCACTTCGCAAAAGGCCGTCAAGGGACAAGCTATAGCCGATCATTTGGCAGAAAATCTAAAGGATGATGATTATCAACCGCTCCATACCTATTTCCCTAATGAAAAGGTTTTATTTATTGGTACCATAGAAGATATGAGATTGTTTTTCGATGGTGCAGCTAATTCTTTTGGAGTCGGAATAGGAGCAGTTCTTGTATCCCCGGAAGGGAAACATTATCCTGGAGCCGCTAAATTGCAATTTGCCTGCACAAACAATATGGCCGAGTATGAAGCATGTATTTTTGGTCTTAAAATGGCTTTGGAAATGGAAGTTAAAGAGTTAATAGCTTTCAGTGATTCAGATTTACTCGTGCACCAAACGTTGAAACAATGGATAACCAAAGATTCAAAGATTCTGCCATACCACTCTAATTTGCTCAAATTGGCTAGACAATTTCAAAGTTTGGAATTCAGACATCTCCCACGAACCCGGAATGTATTTGCTGATGCCTTGGCCACCTTATCTTCTGTGATACAATATCCGGACGAATTAGAAATTGAGCCTATTCGGATTCAACTCCAAGACAAGCCTGCTCATTGTTGGGTCATAGACAAATCTTCTGGCAATAGCCCTTGGTACAATGATATTAAGGAGTTCATCAGAACCGGGTCTTACCCTCCAGAAGCTACTGCAAATGACAAGGGTTTCCTGCACAGAATGGCCTCGAAGTTCTTCCTAAATGGAGAGGTATTATACAAAAGAACCTCAGATTTGAACCTCTTAAGATGCATCGATGAAGATGAAGCTCAATACATGATGAAAGAGGTGCATAGCGGTGTTTGCGGACCTCACATGTGTGAGACCCCGGTCAGTTCTTAAGTTTGATATTAGGGTTATATTCATTATTTGTGCGGTAACATTTGGTTTTGGGACTACTTCGAAAACCCTAAGTTGGGGTTAGGATTGAAACCTTAGTTTTTTTTGTATTAATTATAAGTTCGAGTGGTGATTAAGTTAGTTATGCTAGTGTGTGTTTTAGTGCGGGTAAGTATAGGATTTGATTCATTTTATATAGGTTAAGTGAGTTTAAAAGTTAGAAAACCCTAAACTAGAAAAGTTTCTAGTGTTATGATTTGTTAGAATTTTAAGTTGGGTTTAAAACCCTTAATACTACCCATGACAAAAGGTTGTTGTTTAATTGCTTTTATGTGGGATTAAGTATGATTAAGTATAGGTGATTAATATAGGAGGGTGATTAGTGAAGTAATGAAGTGTGGTTAAGTGTTTTAGATTAGATTAAGTTATAACCTATGGAGTTAATTGAAAGATTATCAAATGTTTAAGGGCAAGAGTTGATCAAATGCAAAGTTGAAGGTGTAAGGGCTTGAGAGCAAAAATGAAGCTTTTGTGTGATTGGTGGAAATAGAAATATCTTTCAAGGCTTTGACCATCTTGTATATATCATAGGATTTCCATAAAAAAACAAAACAAATAAGAAGGAAAAGAGAGAGAGAGGGCCGGCCACCTTGAGGAAAAAAAACTAAGGGAAGTTGGCAAAGTTCAACCTAATTTCTGCTATAGATCTTCATCTTGAAGCATAAAGAATCCATCTTGGAGTTGGGTTGAGTTCATTAGCCATCATACAACTTTCATCTTGAGGTAAGAAAGCTTTTATACAAAGTTAAAAGTGGTTGATGATACTTGAAATGGGGGAAATGATGATAATAGTTGTTAGCTGTGATTGATTATGGTTTCACTTGTGTTTATCACTTGTTTTTATGGAGTAATTTGGTTAAATTTGGGCCTTGATGATTCAGCCATAGGAGCCCTAATTAGGGTTTCATGCTAAACAAGTTAATTAGCTCTAATGTTGTGCTATGAAGATTGTAGTGGTTGTGTTTGATGATTGGTTTCATTGGTTTGGTGTGTGAATGGTAAAAACTGATTTGGATGATGAAACCCTAGGTTTCCTTAAGTTAGTTCAGCTTGGTTAATGTTTAGTGAGTTAGTGTTTGGTTAGTAGATGGTTAGAATAAGTTCAATGGTGCAAAACGTTAGTTTAAGGATCATGGTTAGTTTTTGGGTAATTTGGTAGTGTCTTAGAGGGAAGTTTCGGACCTTTGGTAGGTCATTTAGAAGCTGGTACATATGTGTTTCTTTGGTATGAAATTAGTTAGAAAACTTGCAAGAGAACCATGAAAACGAACCATGCGTTTGCATTGCGCGGAACCGTTCAAAACCCCAAACAGGGTAGCCCAGAACCTGAACTTAAGCTCCATTTTTCTTGATACTACGTATTGATTCAGAAGTTTCTCAAAACATGAAAGTTGTAGCTTCTTAAGTTCTTGTTGTTCCTACAAAATTTCAGCCTAATCCGATCAGCAGATCCTGAGTTATGACTAAAACACTTATAGTCATGCAAAACTGTGGTTTTGGTGACGTTTCTGGATTCAGCCTCTGACCGTGTTTTCTTTCGTTTTGATAACGTACGAACTGGGTGTTGACCTCTTCATAAGAAATGTAGATCTTGGTCTCAGCTTCGAAATGGTATAAAGTGCATCCAAATCCGAGTCCCGTAGCTTCAGTTATGACCAAAACAAGATCGATTGTCAGAACTGCCTGCGCATTGGACAGTTCTGACAAGAATGTTTGGACCCGTTTTCCTCCATGCTCTGTATTGATTCAGCTTTTGGTCCAAACATGAAAGTTATAGCCTTATGTCTTAGCTTTCTAACGCCTCTGGAATTTCTTGATTCCCATTTCTGAGCCGTGAGTTACGGTCTTTCAAACAGGGCCTGTTTGGTAACCCGAAATGAAATAGCTGGAACTATTTTGTGCATTTTGACCAATACCTATTGAGATCTGGGTTGAGATGTCAAAATAAAAGTTGTAGCCCTTCCTCATAGCTTCGAAACGGTGTCTCACCCACCTTGATCCTATATTCCTAGCCTAACTTTTGATCAAAACGGCTTGAGATGGCGGATTTGGCCGTTCCGTGTGCCGTTCCGCGCGCGCGCGTGTGTCCAACTTGCCGTTTCCGCACTTGCATGTGCCGATTTTGCCGTTTTGCTTGTTTTGGGCATGTTAGTAGCCGTTTGTGATATAACGTGATGCAATCTTCTATTTCAGACCGTGGTGAGTTAGGCGGAGCAGGTGGGGCCTACTACTAGCTAAAACACACGAAGTGATTTCCATTCTTGTACTACTTTTGTGTTTTGGGTAAGTATTCGGACCGTTTTGTATATAACTTGCTTATGTGTTTAAGATGAATGAAAGGAGTACCTAGGCGAGGGTGTACTTCATCGCACTCGACCAAAACCCTACTTTACATGCATATTTATACATGACATGTCTAAATGAATTATTTTGGGTTTGAGTGTGAGAACCCGTATTTTTCATTTTCTAGGTTATATATATATATATATATATATATTTCATGGCTTGTTTTCTGCATTTTCGTGATTAGAAAATTTTCTAGATGAATTTAAGGAGCAGATATAATTTTTAGATGTTTTTTCTAGTATCGAATGGATTTTGAGAAATTAAGAGCGTATACCGGACGTGGGACCCACTAGTGCGAAAATTTCGGAAAAATTCGACCAACTAGGTTAAGTTTTAGATACTGGAGTTAATTTATCAGGTGTTAAGAGATAAGTAGAGGTTGCAATTTGGATTGATATGAGAGAGACAAGTTAGGTAGGTAATTAATAAAAGGTGACAAGTGTCACTTGGCTATTGGTTGGACCATTTGACTACTATTGCATGTCTTACCAATTGACTTAAATATCTTAAAAATTCACCAAAAATCCCTCATTCTTCTCTTCCTCTTGGCCGAATCTCTTAAGCAAGGAAAGAAAGAAAACTCTTCAAGATTTTGGCTTCCATCTTGCTTCAATCAACTTACTCAACCATCCAACCATGATTTTGCTCCATAAAACCACTTAAGGAAGTGTTGGTGAGTTGTTGTGTGGAATTATTTGGAAAGCTAAGGTGACCAATAGCTCTCTCTCTCTCTCTCTTGTTTTAAGGTAAGTTGTGAAGAACCACCCTCCTCCTTTAATCGATGCTTAAATCATGCTTAGTGGTAGTAGAAGATGCAAGTTTATGGATTAATTCTTGATTTGTGGTTGAAATGATCAAGTTTTATTATT
Source organism: Coffea eugenioides (assembly GCF_003713205.1). Classification (NCBI taxonomy): domain Eukaryota; kingdom Viridiplantae; phylum Streptophyta; class Magnoliopsida; order Gentianales; family Rubiaceae; genus Coffea; species Coffea eugenioides. Next base: position 100,594 of record NW_020862491.1, on the reverse strand, counting down.
TTTGGGGATTTTTCTGTTTTAATATAAGCATGATTGTGTGGCTATCTATGATGATTGGAAATGGTCTATAATGACTTAAGGAGGTGGGAAAAGTGATTAATTGCAACCAATTTCTGGTTTGGAAGAAATTTCAGAAAACTAGGGTTCTTGAGGGAGCATTCTGTCCGAAATTTTAGGTCCTAGATAGAGGCTGAATTGGCCTTGAATTAAAACATGAAAGTTGTAGGGAATGAAATTTTATAGGTTCCTACAAAATTTCAGGTCAATCGGAGTAGTGTAGAATGAGATAAGTCGAAATTACTATTGCTGTTCTGGTTTTACCCGAATGTAGGAATTGGGCCTGTAATTGGTTGTTTTGGCTGGAATTGCTTCCAAATTGGTTATTGAGGCCTTCTGATGAAATTTATCCCTGTTTCTTAGCTTTCATCTGGTTTTGGAATTTCTGGATTTGGACTTGTAGAGCCTGAGTTATGATGTTTCCGCTAGAATGCGTTTTGGTGAATCTGTTTTACGTTTTGGATGTAGTATCTTGCATTTTCGACCTGTTTGCACTCAAAACTGGGTTGAGTGACCTTCTGTGATGTTGTAGCCCTATATCTTAGCTTCGAAATGCTGGGTCTTGTACCCTCATCCGATAATCGTAGTGAAATTGGTGCCATTACCGCAACATGAAAACAAAAACTGTTTTTTTTTCAGGGCCAAAGCTAGTTACATTTCCGAAATTTCTGGTTTCCTTTAATGTTTGTATATGCTTATGGAACCCTATTGGGGTCATGTTTGGCCTTGGTTTATGTCTCATGGTATTTGTTTGCATGTTTTAGGACGTGACCGTGGTGCACAACGTTCTTTTGACGGAAGTGCATGAAACCACATTTGCGAGCTGTGAGTGTTCTATATACGTTTTGTTTCTATGACTATGTGGATTGTTGTGACTATGTGGTTATTTGTGAACATTTGATTAAATGTTAATTGTTTTCTACGATTTCTAAAATGATCTTTTGCTAGGTGAGTGTGTACTTTATCGCACCCATCCTGAATCATCCGATAGGTCTGCAACGACGTCATCGGCTGACCTTGCAAATCTGAGAGCTCAACTGAGTGAAGTGTTAAATAAATTCAGTGAATTAAGCAGGGAGATGACTGCACAACGGCGCGTGATTGATCAGTTGGTTGCTGGTAGTGGTAGCGGTGTCCAGCATGATCCCCTACCTGTTAGTCAAACTGAACCGCAACCACTACCCCTACCCTATATTCAAACCTCTTTTGCTCCACATGTCGTAAACCCACCTGAGTAAGCTTTCACCTATCCAACTCATGACATACCACATATCTATGCACCCAATATTCAAATCAATATTTCTGACATTCAAATTCCTCGAAATTATGCACCTGTTAGTCTGAACATGTCCCTTGAATCTCAAGAACTATATTATTATTTTACTGCGAAACCATTTACGCTAGACACCGCTGCCCAAGGGAAAGTTGAAGTAGGAGAATCCTCCGCGCCAATTGACAAGAATTTGTTAAAGAGGTTGAATCGATTTGACGAATTCATTAGGAAGAGTCAAGGTTTGAACAAACAAGGAGGTTTTGACTATAACGAATTGTGTCTGTTTCCTAATATGTAACTGCCCGTGGGTTTTAAAACACCCAAATTTATCAAGTATGACGGAACGAGCAATCCTAAGACACATCTCTGAATGTTTGCAAACAAATTAGGAAAGCCAATAGATGACGAGAATTTGCCAGTTCGATTGTTTCCTGAAAGTTTAGAAGGGGATGCACTGGATTGGTACTCCAATTTGAAACCTGAGGAGATGAGGACATGGGTGGATTTATCAACCGCTTTTGTAAGACAATATGAGTATAATTGCGAGTTTGCTCCGACGAGGATCACACTTGAGAAGATTAAAAGGAAGCCATCTGAGCATCACAAGACATATGCGAAGCGATGGAGGAAATTGACTGCCAAGGTGGAACCTCCTATGAATGAAGAAGAAATTGTTCGTACGTTTATCAAAACTCATGACCTACCATATTTTGAGAAAATTTTTCACATGACTGGATGTTCATTTGTAGAAATTATTAACAAATTGGAGGAGTATGATGAGTTCGCAAGAGCGGGGGAGATTGTTAATGTGTCAGCTCTGAAATCACAATTAGAAGCATTGCAAAATCAAAACAACAGTAGCAAGAAACCTCAGTTCAAAAAGAAAGAAGGGGAAGCTGTATTTGTTTGGGACCAAGGCCTTTCTTCCCGACCTAGATACCAACAATATCCCACCTATCCACCCCGTTATCCATATTATCCACGCCCTCAACCTGTTTATCATACCACTATTAACCACCCTCGACCCCAATCAAATTACCCAAACACATTCGCAACACCATTTTATATTTCTCCACCTAATTTTCAAACTAGACCTCGCCCTACTTATAATCCAATATCTGCTTTACCAGCTAACCAGAACTACAACTATCAACAAACCAATGACACCCAAAACCCAACTCTATACAGAACTTTTACTAATCTAGATCGGCCCATTGATCAGTTATATGAACAACTCAAAACTGCAGGAAAAATTGGTACGATACCTCCTAAAGTCTATCCTAGAGGGTTTCCTCTTGGTTATAATCCTCAATCCTTTTGTGCTTATCATTCTGGAGCTCCTGGATATTTCACTACCAATTGTTGGGCACTTAAGCATAAAATTCAAGATATGATTGAGGCCGAAGACATAGTTTTAAGAAGGAGAGAAGAACAAGGACCGAGTGTTAGTAAGAACCCTCTTCCTACGCACAAGAATAATGTTGGAATTATTACCATTGACGAGTAGATCAAGGAACCAATTCAATGCATTGTGGATGAAACTGAGATAATAGGGGTCATTGGAGAACCCTTCATACTGGAAGAAGAAACCTCCGAGGTCACGAAAAATGTTGATCCTTTTATTTTAGATTTAATACCTTTTGAATGTGAGTTTTCAGAGCTTGTGATACTTGAATTCCCTGAACAAACGCCTGTTCTTAACCTACAAGAAGTCCCACGGAATTATAGTGAGCCTATTTTATTGATTGGAGGAGAAAAAATGCCAAAGAAAGAGGTGGTTGCCGTCATCAGATCTGAAAGAATTATAAGTGAACCTGCAGTTAGTGAGCCATCCAAAGCAAAGGAAAATGCCGCGCCAACAAGACCAGCTATGATTGAAGAAGAGACATTCAATTTTCTTAGGATGTTGAAGAAAAATGAGTATAAAGTGATAGAGCAATTGGACAAAATGTCTGCTCAAATTTCTATGTTGAATCTGCTCTTAACTTCGGAACTTCATAGAGAAACTCTACTCAAGGTGTTAACTGAGACTCAGGTGTCTAAGAATATTTCGGTTGACAAGTTCACTCATGTAGTCTAGCATGTTTTGGCTTCAAATCAGATTTTTTTTTTCTGATGAGAATTTAACTTCTGAGGGGATTGGACATAACAGGGTATTGTATATCTCAGTCCGTTGTAATGGGAAGTTATTGCTAAGAGTTTTGATAGACAACGGATCTACTTTGAATATCTGTCCCTGGAATATTTCAGTTAAATTGGGGTTTCAAGAAACTAAATTTCGGCCGTCTACAACTGTGGTGAGGGGATTTGATGGCGCAAAAAGATAATCGATGGGAAAAGTGGACTTAGTATTGGAAATAGGACCTGTCCAATTTCAAATCATGTGCCAAGTCATGGATTTCTCAAGTGTTTATAATATTCTACTTGGACGACCTTGGATTCATACTTCAGGTGCTATACCATTTTCGCTCCATCAGATATTGAGATTTGTAATGAATAACCAATTAATCACAGTGTTTGCAGAGGATGATTGTACTATGATCGTCAGTCCCGGACCAAAAGACGAAAATGATAGAAAAGTTCTGGCCTCTCCTCATCATATGGCTGATATCGTTTTAATAGGTTGGGTATCTAAAGACAAGTCGGTGGTGGGGATGAATTTGCCAGAAGCCAACATTATGATGGCTAAAGAAATTATTCGAGGAGGATACGAGATAGGCAAAGGTCTCGAGCATAACTTGCAGGGAATTCTAGAACCAATACAGTTTCAAGGAAAGAAGAACACTTTTGGATTAAGGTTTCAACCTATTTCCAGAGACAAGAAAAAAATGCTGAATCACAAGAGAGCGAAAAAGGAAGGAAAGCAAATTGTCAGGAGTATCCCACCATTACACTACACTTTTTCCTATCCATCGGAAGTAATCGGATCTGAATCGGATCCGATCGATGAGGTGGATGTTAGTTTGTCTAAACTATTCGTGGGGGTTACTTATAAGGGCGAGCCGTCAGAGAATAAAAAATTTTCAGAAGTCTCCAGGGAAGCAATGAAGAATTGGACCGTTGATTTTCTTCCCTCCCGAAGGAAATTTCGGTAAATCTAGAGGATTACCTTTGGTTGAGAGATATGAAAGAAATCATGTACATTGTTCATCTTTTGCGTTTCAGTTTTATAAATAGTTTTGAATCAAATATTTTTCAATACAAGTATTATGTTATAGTAGCGTATCTTTTGTTAAATAATATATTATGACGTTTTGTCCTTTATTTAAAATTCATTGAAATGCACAGTGTTCATTTTTCAATTGTTTTACTTACGCATTGTTGTATCTATCTCATTCTTTTTTAGATGGCCAAAAATAAAACACATTGAATCCTTTGAATATTACTATTCCAGAATTTGATAACTGCAATCTCGATATCTCTCACGAATTCGAAATTATGGAATCAGAAATTCAAGACAAGAGCGATAACGATGACGAATCTGAGTCTTTGTTAAAGAATCTTGAACAATATGAAGAGAAATCCAAACAGTACTTAGAAAAAACAGAAATCATTAATGTTGGCACTGAGACTGATGTCAAGGAGATAAAAATTAGCATTCATTTGAATAAGAAGTAAAAAAAAGAGATGATTGAATTCTTGACCATATTTCAAGATGTGTTTGTTTGGTCCTATGATTACATGATGGACATTTCAACAGATATAGTGGTTCACAAATTACCAACGAACCCAAATTTTCCACCAGTGAAACAGAAGCCTCGCAAATTTAGACCGGACATAAGTCTTAAAATCAAAGAGCAAATTGAGAAGCAACTCAATGTTAGGATTATCATGGTTTCTCATTATCCTATTTGACTTTCAAATCCAATCCCTGTCCCGAAGAAAAGTGGAGAGGTGAGGGTGTGTGTTGACTAGCGAGATTTGAACAAGGCTAATCCAAAGGATGATTTTCCCTTGTCAAATATACATATCCTTTTGGACAACACCGCTGGGCATGAGATCGAGTCTTTGGGCCATTTTTTCGTCGGATACCATCAAATTCTAATGGCAGAAGAGGATAGAGAGAAAACTGTTTTTATCACTCTATGGAGAACATTTTGCTATTGAGTAATGCCATTCGAATTGAAAAATGCTGGAGTTACTTATCAAAGGACCATGACCACTTTGTTCCACGATATGATTCATAAGGAGATGGAAGTTTATGTGGATGGCATCATAATCAAATCCAAAAAAGCGGAGGATCATTTGGTTGATTTGAAAAAGTTATTTGAAAGATTGAGAAGATATAATTTGAAATTAA
>NW_020862491.1:0-87386 GCF_003713205.1 Coffea eugenioides | reverse complement strand
GTGGAGGCCAATCAAAGCGAAGGCCGATCCTTCCGCTGGGGATGCCAAGGAGGAGGACTTCCAGAAGCTGATGAGGTCGGGACTTCGGATATACAGTCTGGACTACCCCGAAGCCGTGCTGGTTGACGGGGGAATCAGCCGAGCTTTGCTCAGTCCCGACAGAGCTCCCTTCACTTCCACCAAACTTAAGATTCCTTGTAATTTTCTTTCATAACTTTGCTTTCACTTCGGCTAAGACATATGATAATATTTGTTTTTTGTGCAGTGACTAAACTGTCCGACATCGTCGTATCGGGCTCGTCCGAAGTGGCCAAAAGGCAGAAGAGGAAGAGCTCTGATGAGACGTTGGCACCTCCGCCGAAGAAGAAATCGCAAGGGCAGGCTGCCAAGACCTCGGCGGCCAAGAGCACTCCCACCCCGGTTGGTCAAAGCAGCTCGGCCACCGCTGCTACGGGGTCCACCTCGTCCGTGCCAGAGGGAGTGCCTCTTGGAGTCACCACGGCACTCCCACCTCATGGCCGAGGCAAGCAGCTGAAACCCCCGGTCAATGCAGTGTCGGGGACCTCGCTATGGAATCGTTTCCATAGTCCCCCGGTGTTTTCTGGGGATGAAAAGACGCACCCCGCCGGGCACTGGTGTCCGAACTGGAAACTTTCGGTCAACGACAGGTGCAGCCATCCTCGGGTTGCCCAAGAGTTGGTGATGCACTCCCCCCTACCAAGGGACTTGGAATTTATGAAGAAGTTGACCCCGGCTGAGATGGTTCAAAGCCTCATGGTGAGCACGGCTTCCACCTCAGCCTTTGTGGCCGAGATGACTCACCGGTACTGTGCTCTAGTCGAGGAGCAGGACACCGGCAAGTTGCAGAATCAAATCTCCAAGTTGGAGAAAAAACTGTTGGTGTCCGAGTCTGAGAAGGCCGAGCTTGAAAGGCGGCTTAAGGAGGCCGAGGTGAAGGATGAGGAGGCCGCGGCTACTATCAACAGTCTCCGATCGGCCCTCGAAGAGGAGCAGAAGAGGGGGGACGAGGTGAAGGCGTCCCACGAGCAAGCTCTCGAGGGTGCCGGAGCCTCGGCCGTAGACGCTTTTCGGAAGTCCGAGGCCTTCATCAAGGACCTCGGCCAACTACTTACGCCTAACTTCATGTTTGGTTTCACATCGGCCGTTGACGAGGCCGCAGCTCACCTCTCCTCCGAGGCCTTGGAGTCCTTAAAAAACCATACCAGCTATAATGAGGACTCCAAGGAGTTATGCGATCGGATGGCCGAAGGCATTCAGGCAGGAAGGAATTTGGCCGAAGTCCAGGTCGAGTTCAACAAGTGGCTGTCCGAACTCGACGAAGTGTTCGAGGACGTGAAAGTGGAAGAAGCTGGAGGAGAGAACGCTGAGGGAGACGAAGCCGGAGGGGACGTCGGCAAAGAGCATGGAGATGAAGTTCACCCCAAGGAGGCCGAAGAGAAGGATGCCCAGGAGGGAGCCAAGACCGGGGATGGAGCCGAGACGGGGGTCTAGGCTCGCGGCTTTAAGGGGGTGGCCGAGGTGGAGAGTGCTTAGTAGCATTCGGACCTCGGCCTTGTACTTTTGTAACGCTCTTTCTTATTGAATGAAAGCATATTTCTTCTCGTCTCAGTGCTTTAATTTCTTGCTTTGACTTCATCCCTTGCTTGTCCCCCTTATTTTTTAATAGCGTAACAACGATATTGAAGAATAACATAATAACTGAAGTCATTACTTGATTAAAAATTCAGGCGTAATACAATCTGAGGTTCTCGGCGTGCCAAGACCTCGGCACTAATGAGCCATCTCGGTAACTCAGTTTACAATACCCCTTAGCGTCAGATTCCACAACTCGGTAAGGGCCTTCCCATTTCGGGCATAATTTCCCTTGCGGTTCAGCTCGGCTGACTGAGTTTTTTCTAAGAACCAAGTCTCCAGGTTGGAATCTACGATGTCTCACGCGGGCATTGTAGTAGTGTGCCAGTGTGTTCTTGTAAGAAGCTATCCGGGCTGAGGCGAGATTCCTTCGTTCTTCGACGAGGTCGAGGTCCAGCTGCCTCTCTTCGTCGTTCACCTCGGCGGCATAGGCTGCCAGCCGAGGGCTGGGGGTAAGGATCTCAGCCGGGATGACCGCCTCGGCGCCGTAGGTCAGGGAGAATGGGGTCTCTCGCGTCGCTGACCTCGGCGTGGTCCGATACGACCACAGGACACTGGGGAGTTCCTCCACCCAAGATGACCCAACTCGGTGTAGTCGGGTCCTGAGACCATGTAGAAGAGTCCGGTTGAAGTTTTCTGCTTGACCATTGGCCTGGGGGTGGCCTACCGAAGTGAAGTGTTGTTTGATGCCGAGGTTCTCGCACCAAGTCTTGAACGGGTTCTCGGCAAACTGTCTCCCATTGTCCGAGATGATGACCCGAGGTATGCCGAAGCGGCAGATAATGCACTTCCAAAAGAATTTTTGAATGGCCAGCCCTGAGATGGTCCGAAGTGGCTCGGCCTCGACCCACTTGGTGAAGTAATCCACAGCGGTTACTAAGAATGTATAACCCCCGACGGCTTTGGGGAAGGGACCTATGATGTCTGTCCCCCATTGCTCAAACGGCCAGGGTGAAGTGATGGGGACCATGAAGTTTGAAGGCTGGTGGTGCTCGGGTGCGTGGACTTGGCAGGAAGGGCAGCCGAGAACGAGGTCCTGGGAGTCTTGCCGAAGTGATGGCCAGAAATATCCCAGGAGCATAGCTTTCTTAGCTAGCATCCTGTGGCCGATGTGAGCCCCACATAGGCCCTCGTGGATCTCGTGGGGGACCTCGCGTCCTGCCTCGGGGGTGACACACCTCAACCATGGGCCGAGGTAGGAGCGCTTATATAGTTCTCCATCGCGGAGTGCATACCGAGCGGCTTTGCGTTGTATCTTCCTTGCTTCAGCTCGGTCTTCGGGAAGGACTCCTTGACCCAAGAAAAGGATGAACGGGGTCATCCAAGTTTCTTCAGAGTGCACGGGGCAGGCCACCTCTTCCACGTACCCTGGTTCACTCAGGACCTCCACCAAGACGGTTTTGCTGAGGTCAGAGAATGAAGTGGAAGCCAGCCGGGATAAGGCGTCGGCTCGCTTATTCTGGGACCGAGGGATCCTTTGGATTTCGAATGACTTGAAGTACGCGGTGAGTTGGTGAACTTTGGAGAGGTACCGTTGCATGGTCTCATCCTTGGCCTCGTACTCACCAATAACTTGGCGTACCACGAGCTGGGAGTCACTGCGGACGTGGATTTGCTGGGCGCCGAGCTTGCGGGCTAGCTGGAGTCCAGCGATTAGAGCCTCGTACTCGGCTTCATTGTTGGTGGCCGGGAAGTCAAAGCGGAGGGCGTAAGAGCAAACCTCCCCCTGAGGTCCTTCCAGGAGCAGTCCGGCTCCGCAGCCGTCTCCATTAGAGGATCCATCGACATACAATGTCCACAGGGATGAGGTGGACACCTCGGGTAAGGCTGAAGTGGACTCCGGACCTTCCGTGAAGGTGAGCTCAGCAAGGAAGTCAGCTAAAGCTTGAGCTTTTATGGCGGTGCGTGGCTCGTAGGACAAGTCATATTCTCCCAATTCGACAGCCCACTTGGTGAGGCGACCAGAAGCTTCGGGTCGCACCAATATTTGCCGAATGGGCTGGTCGGTCCTGACCGAGATGGGATGGGCTAAGAAGTAGGGTTTCAACCGCCGAGCTGCGTGGACGAGCCCCAGCACAAGTTTTTCCACTTGCGTGTATCGGGTCTCCGGCCCGCGGAGGGCTCGGCTGACGTAGTAGACCGGCACTTGGGTGCCCTCATCTCGGATGAGCACAGCGCTGACAGCCTCGTCGGCTGCGGAGAGGTAGAGGTAGAGCTTCTCCTCGGGCCGAGGTGAAGCGAGAGTTGGTAGGTGATGCAAGTACTGCTTCAGCTGGTCGAAAGCAGCCTGACACTCCTCAGTCCAGGCGAACTGGTCAGCATTTTTCAGCACCTTAAAGAAAGGCAGAGCTTTCTCAGCTGATTGGGACAGGAAGCGATTCAGCGCGGCCAGGCGTCCATTCAGCCGTTGGACTTCTCGGATGTTCCGGGGTGGAGACATGTCATGAATGGCTTTCACCTTGTCGGGGTTGGCCTCGATTCCCCGGTGGGAAACCAGATACCCCAAGAATTTTCCCGAGGTGACGCCGAAGACGCACTTCTTGGGATTCAGCTTCATCCTCGAGTCTCGCAGGACACCAAAGACTTCCCTCACGTCTGACAGAAAGGATGAAGTGGTGAGGCTTTTAACGAGGATGTCATCCACATAGGCCTCCACATTGCGGCCGATCTGATTCTGGAAGAGTCGGTTGATCAGCCTTTGGTAGGTCGCCCCGGCGTTCTTTAGCCCGAAGGGCATGGTAGTGTAACAATAAGTACCTCGGTCGGTGTAGAACGCCGTTTTCTCTTGGTCCTCCTCACTCATTCCTATTTGATGATACCCTTTGAAGGCATCTAGGAAGCAGAGGATTTCATACCCCATCGCCGCGTCGACGAGGGCGTCTATCCTTGGCAGAGGATAGCAATCTTTGGGGCAGGCCTTGTTGAGGTCGGTGAAGTCAACACACATTCTCCATCCCCCGGTGTCCTTTTTTACCATGACTGGATTGGACAGCCAGGTGGGATATTGGACCTCGTGGATCATCTTGGCCGGCAAGAGCTTGTCGACCTCATCCGATATGGCTTGGCTACGTTCGGGGCCGAAGTGCCTTCGTTTCTGTCGCACAGGTCGGGCCTGCGGGTCAACGTTGAGTTGGTGAGTCATGAGCTCGGGTGGCACTCCGACCACTTCATCCGCGGACCACGCGAAGACGTCTCGGTGGTCTTTGATCAGGGAGATCATTTCTTCTTTCAGGGGTGGGGGGAGTCCCGCCCCTACCTGGACCACTTGGTCAGGTTTCGCTTCATCCACTACCACCAGTTCCACTTCATCCCCGGGCTCCAGCCTGTTGGGCTCTTCTGCCTTCTGAGGGTCGATGCAGTCTATGGAGAGGACCGCTGGCCTCTTTTCTTCTGACCTCGGTGAGGGCCGGGGGGTGACTGCTGCTTGAATGGTGGCGAGGTAGCACTCCCGGGCGGCGCCCACATCGCTGCTTACCTCGGCCACCCCCGCAGATGTTGGGAATTTAAAGCTCAGGTGGTAGGTGGAGTATACGGCTCTCAAGGCATTGAGCGTGGGCCGGCCTATCAGCATATTGTAGGGGGAGTCTGCTTTGACCACTGCAAAACTGACAGGCACAGTTCGGCAGCGTGGATGACGCCCGATTGTTACCACCAGGGTCAACATGCCTTCCGGGTGGACGACGTGTCCCCCGAATCCCACGAGGGGAGTTCTGACAGGAGTGAGTTGCTCCCTTGTCAGCTTCAAACTTTCGAAAGTCCGGTAGTACAAGACGTCTACCGAGCTTCCGGGGTCTACGTAGACCTTTTTGACTACGTAGTTGTTGGTGAGGACTTCAATCACAAGAGCTTCATGATTGCTGGAGGCCGCAGGAACGGGGTCAGCGGGACCGTAGGTGATGACCTCGGACAGCCGAGAGCTCGGCTCGGCCACCTCCATCTCGGCCTGGCGGTAGGTCCGCTTCCGGGAGTTCTGGCTGTCTCCTCCCGTTGGTCCTCCCGCGATGGTGTTGATCACCCCGGCGATGTTGGGGCCGTAGCCCGGTGAGCCATCGCGTGGGGGCTGCTTGTCCTCCCTACGGTCTTCGGGACCTCGACAATGCATGTTCGTGTCCCGTCGGTCGTCTCGGCGGGGGCCTCGGTTCTCCCGGTGGGAGACGCTTCGGTTGAAGCCTCCATCCTTGCGGACGAATTGCTTCAGGTATCCCTGCCGGATCAAATTTTCGATTTCCCGCTTCAGGTCATTGCAGTCTTCAGTCTCGTGCCCTACATCACGGTGGTAGGCACAGTAGAGGTTCGAGTTCCTCTTATCTCTCCTCCCCGGAATTTCGGGAGGGTTGCGACCGAGGTGATTCTGCCTCATCACAGCCAGGACGTGGGTCCGGCTCGAATTGAGGGGCGTCAGCTCGGCGTCCGAGGTGGACGATCTGCCTTTCACGATCCGGTCGAAGACACTTCGGCGGTCTCGGGGTTGGTTTGAAGTGCCACTTGAGCCTGGTTCACCTCGGCCAGTGTCTTTCCTCCTCCGGGGATCTTGCCCCGTACGAGATGCTTGGGCTTCTCGCTTCATGCGATTTACATCTTCACTTCGGATTCCCTGGTCCACTCTTTCCCAGAGCTCCCGGAGTGTACGGGGGTACTGCCGATGGATTTCGGTGTTAAAGATCCCTGCTACTAATCCGTTGGTGAAGGCAGCAATAGTTACTTGCTCGTTCTGGTCAGGTATCTGTACATTCTCCTCGTTGAACCTTTGCAGGTGACTCGCCCTGACCCTGTTGCAGGTTCAAGAGGTAAGCTGAAGTCTTTGTTATTGGTCGAGACGACACAAAGCGGTGGATGAACCGGTCTATCAGCTCATCCAGGGAGGAAATGCTCCCCGGTTCTAAACTCCAGAACCACTTCCGGGCGGTCCCGTGCAGGAAGATGGGGAAAGCCCGACAGATCACGGCGTCGGGGACGCAGTAGAGTCGGAATGCGGAGATGAAGGCGCGGAGGTGATCCTCGGGGTCACCTCGACCGTCATAGGTGTGCAAATTTGGAAGCTTAAAGTTCGGGGGCACCATTTCCCCGTTGATGTCATCAGTGAAGGGCGGAGCCCTCATGTAATCAGAAGCTAGGCCTCCGGGACGCCGAGGTGGGTCCTCGGCTCGTTTTCCCAGTAGTCCCCGAGAAAACGCTCGGGAGATGGAGGCAATCTTGGAGGTTGCCTTGGATGAGGCTCGCCTGGAGGTGCTCCGAGATAGACGCCCATCTTCGGAGTCCTCGCCTGAGGGCACTTCAGGGGACTTCGTCGGTCTCCTCTTGGAAGACTCGGCTTTTTCTTTTCCCTGCCTTTTGAGGTACCTTCCTAGCTCCTCAAAAATGTTAGGGTTGTCTGATACAAACTCGGCCATCTTGGCGATGGCGTCCTCATTGTTGGGCTGGGTCCTTTGGGTCCCTGGCTCTTCAGATATGCGGTCTTGCTGGGCACCCGAGGTCTGCCCAGCCCCAGTTGAGGGAACTCTTCCGCTTCTGGAGCGCGTGGATCTCATTTTAATAGCTATCTCGTTCCCACAGACGGCGCCAATTGAAGAGGCGATTTTTGGTTGGTAGCTGAACCGACCTGAATCAGTCCTCTCTGAGATGAGGTGAGGTGAACTCCTGGATCCGAAGTCAACCTCCTTGTCTGAAGTGAATGGCGGGGCTTCTCACCTGGGATCACTCCGACGAGCAAGTTAGTATGAGAACGAGAAATATGCTAGAGTATGAGCAAATGAACAGTGTATGCTTACTTGTTGGAGTGTGTGGGGTATTTATAGAGCGAGAGTGGAGGGCAGGACGGAGGTCTTATGTCGGTGGGACCCATGCCCTGCCATTACGGCTCTGTTCCCTGTCAGGGGGCCTGACTCTGACACTGTAGCCGCCTGGACAGGGTGACGAGGAGTCTTTTGCAGTAGTCATTAAGCGCGACAGTGCTTTTCAGATAAAGCACTGATCCCGGATGATGTCAGGTGACTTGCCTCATCCGCGTGCAGCTGAGGTGGAGGTGCCGAGGTCACCTACACGGTAGACTAGGGATCCGGCCGAGCTTGAGGGATATGCCCGAGGCACGGGTGAGCTCTGATGTCGGACGAGGTGAGGTCACCTCGGACATGCGGGGCGGCCGAGGTGAGCATCCTCATTATACAAACCACCAAAACTAAAACAAACATCCTAACTGTTCAACTATTACAAGCCAATCTAACTATACTAGTGTACGAGCCAAAAGTCCCCGCGTCGGCCCCTGCTAAGGAAAACAAAAGGAAAGGGGTAAGCTATATGCTTAGTAAGTAAACAGGGGCGAAAGCATAAATTTCACGTAACAACAGTTACACAGTAAGAGTAAAGCAAAAGCAGAAAAATAACATCACATAATAAGGATACAGGTGGCTCCAAAGCCAATTCATATGCCATGCGTGATCTCCTGCCGACACTCCGTCGACCACACTCAATGGTCCGTAGAACTTCACTTGTACACCCACCGACACCTTATCACCCTCACTGGCCAGTCACCTCACAAACTTGCCCGGGCGAACGAAATCACAAACTTGAGCTTGAGTCACAAGCTCGGGTCACAAACTTGGTCACCTTCTCGGTGAACCGGATTCACAAAATTGGTTCATAACATGAACCTACAAACTTGGTGACCTCAGACTAAGTTGGACTGACTTCGACCAAGCCCTAACCGGCTCGAATAGTCCATACAGGTCTTAGATCGGGCCCACGAACTCACAAACTTTGCAAACTTCACAAACTTTACTCGAAAGTCGCCTCGAGCCACAAGCTCAAGGGTTTTGGTTCCAAAAGGTTCATATACATATGCCAAGTACAATTATACATTCAAATTAGGGTTTAGGTCGAGTGCGATAAAGTACACCCCCGCCTAAGTACCCTTTTCACATATCTCAAACACATAGCAAAGAAAACACACCAAACTGGCCTGAATACTTACTCAAAACGGAAATAGCAAAAGTACGAAGTCGGATCGAAATGAACAGCTAGTAGTGGACCCCACCAGATCCGCCCAGCTCACCACCGTCTGAAATAGGAGATTGTGTCACATAATATCGTAAACGGCTACTATCGTGCCTCAAACAAACAAAACGGCAAAAACGGCACGCGCGCACGTACATATGACGGACGGAAACGGAAACGGCCGTTAGCGGAAACGGCAGATTTGACACTCATTTCTATTTTAATCATAAGTTGAGCTACAAATATTGGATTAAGGCGTATGAGACACCATATCGAAGCTTAAAGGATGAACAACAATTGTTATGAAGACATCCAGAACTGAAACTGGAGGCTTCAGCCCCAAATGAACCAAACACAATCACATACGAAATCTGGCCAATGCACAAATGGTCAGTTTTGAGTGCAAACTGTTTTCTATGCTACACATGGGCAAAAGAGCTGAAAATTGGCAGTTAGATATTTCATTCCAAATGGAACAACTTTCATGAAGGTCGATAATCCAAATTCGGAACGGAAGTTGGTCGTCAGGACCAAAACAGATCTGACCAGAAAATGGGCATTTTCACGGGCAGGCCTTATTTGCTCGGCTATATCTCAGGTTCTATATATCCGATTCATGAAATTCCAAGGGCGTTAGAAAGCTATGATATAGAGATATAAGTTTGGTGTTTTTGTCGCAAGCCCAAACAGCTTGTAACCTAGTCAAACGTGAAGCCAAAGTTCCAGTCGTAAACTGTCCGGATATAAGAACAGAACAGAATTTGACGGTCAAAACAGGTCTGAGTATTTCGTTTATAACTCAGGTTATACCACTCCGTTAATCCTGACAATTTACAGGGATATCTAGGACTTAAGGGGCTACAACAATGTAGAAGGCCTCTCAATCCAAATCCTAGCACAACTAAGTCAAAATGCAGAAAACCAACCCAGAACCGTAATTGCAGGTTCCCAAATCACACAAAACTGTAATCAGTCCAAGTCAGTCTATACAGGTCCAAAAGCATTGATTCCAAAGGCATATGAAAGCTAAGACATCAAGCTACATTTAATCAGAAGACACCAACAACAAAATCCAAACCAATTCCAGTCAAAACAGACAATTACTATCGCAGTTCGGACATTCTGTTCACCAAAAACAGCAACAGTAAAAACGGCATAACTCAATCTATACTACTCCAAATGCCCTGAAATTTTGCAGGCACTTCAAAATCATCAATACCTACAACTTTCGTGTTTTGAGAAAAGTCCAATTCGGCCTCTATCTATGACCTAAAATTTCGGACAGAATGTTCAACCAAGAACCCTAATTTTCCAGAAATTCTTCCAAATCCAAAATTGATTGCATTTATCACTAATTTGCACCTACTAGAGCCTATATAGACCATTACCAATCATCATAAACAACCACACCATCATAATCCAATTAAACCAGAAAAATCATCATAAAATGGAAAACTTCACCAAAACTCTTCAAATCAAGAAATAAATCACATATTCCATTACTCAAGCCACCATTAGGCACAAAATAACCATCATTAAGTATAGGAGGGAAGTTTAAGCATCACTCACCTAATAACAAGAGAGAGGAAGATGATGGACACCTTAGCTCTTCCAAAAAGCTTCACTAAACCACCCACTATCACCAACTAGAAAAGTTGTATGGAAAGGAAACTAATTTATGTGCTTGATTGAGATGATTTGCTAGTGGAAAGCTTGAAGATTGAAGATGTTTTTTTCTCCTTCTTGCAAGGGAGAGAGAGAGAGCCGGCTATGGAGAAAGAAAAATGGTGAATTTTGAATGATTTTTGAGATATTTAATCCTTTGGTCAAAAAAGTCAAAAATATGAATAGTGTTTCTTAAGTTCAATTCAATAAGGAAGTGACACTTGTCACTCTCATAAATGCAATCCTATCCTTTCTTTTCTCTCTCACATCAATCATTTCACACACTCTACTTATCTCTTAACACCCGATAAATTTTACACAGTATCCGAAACTTAACCTTATTGGCCGAATTTTTCCGAACTTTTCGCACTAGTGGGTCCCACATCCGATATACTTTCTTAATTTCTCAAAAACTAACTAATACTAGAAAAATCATCTAAAAACTCTATTTACTCAAAAAAAAAATTATCTGGGGAATTTTCTAATAAAGAAAATGTAGAAAAAACGGGTTTTCAATCTTAACCGGAACTTAGGGTTTAAATCTTAATCCCTACTTAGGGTTTTCGAAATACTCCCAAACCAAACGTTACCGCCCAAATAATGAATATCTCAACGTAGAACGAACTGGGGCCTCACATTCGGTTGTGTCCGTTACGCAAAACAACATCAAATATGTCTTTTGCTAAACTTCATTTCCGCACATGTCGTTAGCTTGATTTTGTACTTGTATGACCTTGAGCCTATTGAACGACTATTGAAATGAGATTATTTTGTGTGTAACTTTGGGTTTGTTTGAGGAAAATATTGAAGATTTAAATGGCTGGAAAATAGGTAAATACAAAGGGCGTGCTGCCTAAATTTACGCCCGAGGACTAGAAAGAGATACTTACGACTTGAGTAAGGCTTGAGAGCGAATACCACGTGAACCATCTAGGATATTTGCGTTTTGTTTATCAAGATATATAAGTTAGAATTTGGCCAAACTTGTACCCTTGGGAAATGAAATACCAGTTACTCCGAAGACGTTTTTCTCATACTTTCGACTCAAATGGTATTTTCAAACATAATTGATAGAAAGTGTCACAGTTCGAAAAGTGGACGAGTGGTTTACGAATATTCTCCAAATGAATTTCAATTAAGTGGTTCTTATTAAACGAAACATTTAAGTTTCAACCCTTAGTCGATTTCCAAAGTTCTTAAACAATGTTTTATCGCAGATTTGGATTCCACACACGGAGTAATACCCGAACGTAACTCGTAAAGGCACCGCATCTTTTGGTGAGTAATTGGGTGGTTATTGATGTGAAATTGTTAAAGTGCTTTGTATATGTTAAATGGGTACTTAGGCGAGGGTGTACTTTATCTCACTCGACCTAAACCCATCCTTTGTTTTGATTTCATATTTGAGAATACATGCCTTATGTTGAGTAACACCCTTTTGCTGTGTGCTGATGGGGGTGATTACATGACTTGAGTATCACCCTTTTGCTGTGTGCTGATGGGAGTGATTACATGACTTGAATTAAACCCCTTTTTGCTGTGTGCTGTTGGGGTAAGTACTTTGTTGCGTACTTTGCTGAGAGATATCATCTATTGAGAGATTGATATCTCAGGGCTTGGTTCCAACCCGGTTCCAAGGGTTAGACGAACTATTCGAGCCAGTTGGGGTTTGGTCGAAGACAATTGCATGCTAACCTTGGGATTTAGTTCTTTGTTAAAGCTTTGACGAAAGCTAAGCTATTTTGTTTCGCTCGAGCTGCTGTGTGCTGTTGACTGGCCAGCGGGGGTTGATAACGTGAATGGGGAAAGTTAAGTGGAGTCTACGGACCATGAGTACTTTGGTTGACGGAGTGTCAACAGGCGTTCAAGCTCGGGGAATTGAACTGGCTTTGGAGCCACCCGTATCCTACCATTGTGATGTTACTTTTTTGTTATTGATGTGAAATAACCTGATTACTTGTTATTTGGATATGAGTTTACATTTATACCCCTGATTACTCACTAAGCATATAACTTACCCCATTCCATTTGTTTTCCTTAGCAGGGGGCCGACGTGGGGATCGCTCGGGAAGGTGTTTAGTGTTTTGATTATAGATTAGTTGAATTTGTACTTGTTATAAGTTGACTAGTAAGATGTATATAGTTGTCGTGGTGGTTGTAGTTATCAGCTTTTCTAGGGTTTACTTTCTGGTACTCGTGATATGTAATTCTTGGAGAATTGGATGTAATATTTGGGATTTATCTTGTATTTCATTTGAGGACTGTTGTGAGTGAGTGAGTCCTGGCGCGAGCTAGGCAGGCGACCCGCCGAACCCTTTGGTACGCCTTAGGGGGAGGTGGGGCCGTCACAGTTTTGGGATGTTTTGTTTCAAAAATTTTGATGCCTGTCGCGCCCCATTTTTTTTTAAAAGAAAAAGAAAAAAATGAAAAAAATGGTTTATAAAGTGAATTTTTGATTTGAAAAATGAATGAAACCAAATATGGGTCTAAATGGGACATGAAAATGTGACGATTTGACCCAAAATATAGTTTAAAAAGGGTTTATAGAATGAAAAATGGAGTCGCCACTTGGTATAGAGTTAAGGTGTACCAAGTCACCTAAAAATGAATTTTTAAAGGAAAAAGTAGAAAGAAAACCCCTTTTAAACGACTCCTAGTCTACGTAAACCAACGAAAAAAGGTTCGGGAGTCACATTTGACGAAGGGGAAGGCAAGGATAAAAATCTAAGGCACCCCTTCGGCCTAGCCAAGGCTAGTTGCGCGATTTAGTCATGGATTTTCTTATTTTTAACCAAAAGATTTATCACATTTTGGATGTACTATATGAATGCAAACCCTAGACCTAGGAGGGTATCGGGGGGCAAAATTTCTCTTCAAAGCTTGAAGGGTGCCAATCACATTAGTTGTGACGCCCAATAATGACTCTTTGGAGAGGTCACGAATAATGCAAGAATATGAGACTCTAAGAAGAGGAAAAGGGATAAAATAATTATAGAAATTACATGTCTTAAAGGAATGCATCATGTCGGGTACGGGGGACTAATGTTCGTGACTCAATTTTCCTTTAATAGAGGGAATACGAGCGTGCTAAGGCTAGAAAAGCCAAACTCGTCCATATCCCATATCCAAGGGACTTTCCTAATCTAATCAAGCAAATGCACTACCCTAATCCTAATTCTAGAATGAAATGCAATTCTAATGTCATGTTTCATGCAAAAGGAGCAAGTAATATACATATAAGGGAAAATATGGGGAAAGGGGTATACATATATAAGGAAAGTGTCATGCAATATGGTGAAATAGGCCCTAAAAAGTAAGAACATGCATGAGATGAAGGCATGCGAATGTACTAGCGAGGGGCGGTCCTATTGGATCTAGCATTGGACTAGTCCTTCACTAGCGCTCTTTCACAAGCATTGGACTTGTAAGAGCTCGAGGGGACAACCATGACTAGCATTGGACTAGCCACGGTTATGTGCATTTGCATCCATCATACATATATATAAGTAATGTGCATAATTAAAGCAAGTAGACATGTGAGCACGTAATTCACATAACACATAAGCATGCATATCTAGATGCCAAAACCTAAGAAAGCGATCAAACACATAGCACCTAAGCATGCAAAACACATAAGGCAATTAAGGCCCTAACTATTACATTTTTAGGGGGGAAGGCCTACTACAATCTAAAAGGGGAAATAAAAATAAATAAAATAAACCTAACTATTACAATTTTGGCATTCAAGCCTTTCAAATGATGAAAATCAAGCTCGAAAATAAATATTCAAAACTTGAAACAAATAAAGCAAATAAATGAAATAAACATTCAAGAGGCATGTAATTAAGCACATAAAACACACGAAGGCACATAGGAAGTCAAATAAGTAAAAATAAAGGATAGAGTGTACCTCTCTTGAAATGGAGCCCTAATGGAGTGAAATTACTTATTTACCCTCCAAAAACAAAGAAGAGTCAAGGCACCAATTTAATTAACAAAATCTCAAGGAATAAAATAAATATAAAATTGAATAACTAAACCAAGCATTCAAAAATGATCTAAACAACCTCTATTCATCCAACTAAAACCAAACAAGAATCTTGTTTAAAGGATTAAAGAAGATTCAAGGGATCAATTTATTATTACTATAAAAAATTAAGAGTCTAACGGAGAATAAAAACAAAATTAAGGACCTAAGGTGAGACCCCCAAATCAAAAGATAAAAATCACATAAAAACAAATGAAAGTCACTTCGCTAGGATTAAACACCAAAGACTCCAAAATCTTACTAAAGAAAAACGAAATTAAAGTCATAAATCTCTTAAAAGCTATGAAACCTCCAAAATTCATCCCAAAAGCTCATGCATGTTTGTTCATAATCTCATGAAAGCAAACTAAGGGAAAACAACATGTTAAAGGGGGCAAAATTGATTAACTTTCCAAAGTTTCTAAGCCATAAGGGAACAAAGGGAGACTTGGAGGGCCAAAGTGCAATTTTCAGAAAAATTCCATGCAAGTTCATGCAAGTTTTTACGAAGAAAGCTTCTGCAACACAAGCTCTTGGCGGCTGATGAAGCTTTCTGCAACCCAAAAAACCAGCTGCAACCTCCATTTTTACGCACAAAAACACCAATCTTAAACATGAGTTTGACCAGAATTTTTCGACCAAACATCCCAAAACTTAATCTAAGTAACAAGACACACGATTTCAAACATTCAAACAAATCAAAACATAGAAGGGAAATGGCGCAGAATGCTAGAGAATGGCTCGGCAAATCCTGATTTGTTCCTTTCCAGCAATTATCTGGTCATAGTTCTAGCATTTTAAGAACTCAAACCAAACTAGTTCCTCTGCCCCTTTTTCACACAAGACATAACTAACGAAATTTGAAGAGGCTGAGGCCTAGTGAATGGTCACGAAAAAAAAGGAAGACAACAAAGAATAAGACCGAGTGCAGCAGCCTTTACTTCTCTTTATCTTAAACTTAAATATATTTGCATGCAAACACTCACACAAGCTCTATCAATTTGACATCCAAAGACCAAATGCAAGGAATTCACCCCCCCCCCCATTATCATCAAATACCACCCAAGCATAAACTACCGTGAAGATTCAAACAACGCCAATGGACAAAAATGCAGCAAAGAATAGAGCGAACTTGTGGCAAAAGATTTATACAAGTCCTTTGAATCAACCATGACTCAAAACCTTCTAACAAAAGAGTCAGGCACTTCAAACAATCAAAACATCGGCAACCAAAGGGAAAAAGACTTTGAACTTTGAACAAACCAAAGAGACTTCCACTCTGCTGCAACAAGCCGAGAGCATCAGGTTTGTTGCAGCAGATTTTTTTTTTGTGTAAGGGAAAAAAAATCATTGGCAAACACATTCTTATAATCAAACAACAGGTTCATCGAACGTTCTTCATGCCAGTTCTAAACATTTAAGCCAAAACTAACCTAAACAAAATCCCAAATCATCCAAGTATAACATGCAAGACCTTGAGACCATGGAGAGAGTAAAATCCAACAAGTTTTTGGCCACACAGTGCAACAAAACAATCTGAGTGTATGCTAAATTTAGGTCCGAAGACTTTAAGGTCTGCTGAACTTTGGAATTGGGTATATTCATGGCATCTCACACAACAAAACATTAAGCTAGCCACCAGCTCGGTTCCCAAACTATTTTTACCAACAGTTTCTGCAACAAAACTGAATATTTTCCACATCGTAGCAGCAACTTCATGTGCAAACAATCTCGAATAGACCATCTAAAATCAGACAACAAGATCCTCAAACAATCCTTCCCATTTTTTTTTGCCAATATGAAACCTTGAGATTTCAGCATAAAAATAAGAATAAAAAAACACAAATGTGGGAAATTTCCGCTACACATGAACCCAGATGCCTTCTCGAATGAACTAGCCATGGAAATGTCATTTTTCTGTTTAAAGCTAACATCTTGCCACTAACCACAACCTAATAACAAAGTCTAATAACAGCACCAAGCAAATCCCAGGCATTAACGTAGTGAACATGCATATAAACAGCGAAAGATCCCAACTTTGGGGTACAATCATACCCCAGTGCAAGGAAAAACAGCCATAGGCTCAAACCAAACGATAACTCACACACATAACCATTCAACACCAAACAAATCCATGATTCATCATAGTTTTACGTTTTACTAACAGAAATTATCTACAAAAGAGGCTAAAAGGAAAACCTTACGTTGGTTTTGCCGAAAGAAATACACCCTGGCGAAGCTCCTCTCCTTCGTTGGATTTGATCTGAAGTCACCAAACTTTTGTTCAACTGCAACTCTCTTTCGTTTGGTTTCTTCTTGTCCCGTTGCCTTTGTTTTCTTTTCCCAGAAATTCTCGATAATCTCTCTTTTTCTTGGCTCTCTCTTTTTCCGCCGCCTGCTCTAGCTCTCTGGTCCCTCTTTTTTCCTTACTCAACCAGCCGCCCACCAGATTCTACTCCACACTCTCCCTCAGCCCTCCTTAGCCTCTCTGGTTTCTGTTTTCTATTTCTTTCAACCCGCCGTCCTAAGCCTCTCCAAACTCTCTCTCAAAATCTTGCCCTTTTCCTTTCAGCCGTCACTCAGTCCCCCCCCCCCCGCCTTCTTGTCGTCTCCCCTTTCTTTTATATGGCCCTAGAAAACTAAAACCCTCTCAGCAATGGTTTGGATGAAGTCGACTGCATTTTGGGGAACCATCTGATGGTTCCCGATACTCGACCATTGAGATTTCTAGACTAAGCCAGGTGGACTGTACTGTGATCATCGGACGGAGCTAACCCAAGGCCAAATGGCCGAGAACTGCGGCTGCAATTCCTTTCTGCTGCAGCCGAAAACAAAAAGTGGTTTTTCCATTTTTTTTTCAATTACTTAAATAAATAGATAGCAAACCTCCATAATTGAATCTAAAAATTTAAAGAATATTTTTTTGTGCGCAATTCTCTTTTTTTCGAAAAATATTAATGCTTAAATGTCTTAAAATTAATAGACAAATAAGCAAAAATGAATAAAACTAACAAATAAAAACTAAATTAAAAGATTTGATGTCCAAAATGCCAAAAAATGAAATTTTGAGATAAATTAAACAAACAAAAAAGTAGTAAATAAATAAATAAATAAAAGAATAAAAATTTGGTGTCTACAATGCCAATTGCTTGTCAATTACTTATTGAATGTTTCTAGAACCTTGGTTTCAAAAATGGATCGATTTGGGGCTGATTTTCATTGTACCAAACTTTTGAAAGGAATGAAAGAGTCGAGTTGGCAGATTAGCCTTGAGAATTTCCCAAACTTTGGTAGTTTTGTTAACTGCCTTCCCACGTGAGTTTTTGCGTGAAATTTGTTAGAGAGGTATGGAAGTTTAAGTGTACCAAATTTGGTGTAATTTCAATACCATTTCGATACCTAAATAACTCCCCAAATGTGGCTCTTCAAATCTGGAAATTTTTTATCAGTGTACAAAAGTCAGCCTGTGAGAACCCTCACTTTAAAACGCAATTCTCCTAAACTACATGCCTTGCCCTAAGATTTAAACCACTTATAATATGCCATTGCATTGCATTCTACATGTATTATAACAATTCCCTTGCATTGCATTGCATTTTCTTTTACTTGAATGGAAACATTTTCTTAAGTTGGTTTTAATTATTTCACCACTTACATTTTTAACAAGTGTCTTTTATTTGTGGTTGGGACTTTATATGATAGGTTAGAGGTGTTAAATAGGTATTGGAACATTTGGAAGGGTTGAAACACCATTAGTCAAAGATTAAGGAAGAAATGGACAAGAATTGGGCCAAGTGGCCAAACTCTAACCATGCATCTTGTTTGACCAAAGGTTAGAGGAAATTTAAACCATTCTTGGCTCTATTATTTCTTAGGTTGCCTGAATTCTTGAAGCTTCTCAAGGAAGAGAGAAAACTCCATTTTTCTTGCTTTCTAACCCTAGTTTGATCAAGAGCTAAAACCAAAAGAAAAAGAGTTTGAGTTAGTAGAGTAAATCTCCTCCAACCCTAGAGTTTGTTTCAAGCTTGAAGCTTTCATTTTGGTGGATTGTTTTGGTGGTTCACACTTCTTACAAGTCAGGTAAATAATCTTTAAATCTTGGTTTTATGGTGTTATATCATGTACTATAAGTTTTAATAGCAAGCTACAAGTTATTTGGATGAGATTTGTGACCAATCTTCTTGAATTAAACAAGTAGTAGTTGGGTTAGTTAGTATGCACACCATGTGTTTGATGAAATGTTTAAACTTTGTTCATGGTTGTTTATGAAGTATTAACATGTTTTAGACCCCTTTTGAGTTAGATTTAACACTTGATATGTTGTTTAAGTGAAAATCATGAGAGAATGAAGGTTAGATAAATATGTGAACTTGTGGACTATTTTCTTTTTTCTTGGCTGACCGGTATTGGAAGGAGGGGTTTTCCCTTGATTTTTGTGATTTATTTGCACCTAGCTAGACATTGGTTAAGCTCATGTGTGAGTTGGAATGAAATTTAAGCAAGTAAAGTGGTTGGTTGGACCACTAGTGGACTGTTTTGGTTTCTCTTGATGACTAGACTGCTATGGTCATTCTTAATCATGTGGATGTATTTCATTTTGAACTCCAATGGTACTAGGTGACCTAAATCCCTGAATATGAACATTAGAGGACTGATTTGGGTGAATTTGAACCAAAACTGTGATACCCCAACTTTTAGGATCATCTTTTGTTTAGTCTTAAAGAGGATATTACGGTTTCTTTAGTTTATTTTTAATTTAAAAACATTATTTTGTTTTAAAGAAGAGACTAAAGTTATTTCTTTGGGTTTGATTTAAAACCTTGTTTTATTTTAAAAGACTAGAAACCCTAAACGTCTAATCAAAATGTAACAGCCCCACCTTCCCCTAAGGCGAACCAAAGGGGTTAGCGGACTGCCTGCCCAGCTCTCGCCAGGACTAACGAGCAGTTAAACGCGATCTAAAATGTTTCGGGAAAGTAAACGTGCGCTCGAACAAGCCACAAGTACCAAAAGAACAAAATAAAAAAAAACGAAAACAATGAATAGTGCCTGGACAGTGTAATCCATCCAAACATAAACCAAACATAAATACATTGAAATTCAACATTTACAAGCCAAAGCGGCATACCAAAATATCCAATAAGTTCATACATGTGCAATTAGTCAATTACAACCAACCATTGGTTGAAACAAAACACTTAGGGTTTTCACCCTCAAGGAGCTAATCAAAATAGTCATTTACATGAGCTCAACTTGACAACCAACTAGCACAACCTTTCTCAAAATAGTCATTTTCCTGTAAGGAAAACAAATGGAACGGAGTGAGCTAAAACTCAGTGAGCAACTATCACATAATCAACAAAGATCACTTAACCTTAAACTTTCATCTCAAGTACGCAATTAAAAAATAAGACAAGTCGGTAAAAGGATACGGACGGCTCTCAAGAGCCCATGTCCACGCTTACATTCTTGATCCAACCTCATTGACCCTCTGTCAATGTTTAAGAATACCCGACCGTAGAACCCACTTCACTCCCATCCCTTCCACCAAACATACCCCAACCGGGCCCGCACTCCAATCAGTAGCTTTTGGTAATACTCGAGTATACCGGAACCAAGAGTCTCATTACTACAAGATTCCCCAGTACAGTCCCCGTGGCATGTCAATTTTCACGACCAAGCCCTCGCCGGCTCGATTCAATTGACTACCTACGGGGTTGAGCTCAGTAATACAGTAAGGCCGTTGGATATTCGTCCAAACGACACCAAATCAGTTTTCCATGAATGTAATTCAATATCTCATATAGCAAGTGCAGTATTTCAGTAAAACGGTAATCAGTCATTAACGGTATCACAAGGGGTGAGGGCGGTCAAGTACACCCTCACCTCAATCAATTCCAATAGCCAAATAAACCTTCAAGGCATCAAAATCACATATAGCAAAGCCACATTGTAACATTCAAGTGAGTAGTATACTCACCACTCAAGTAGGTGATGTTTCAAGCACCGTCGTTAAACGAACGTCGTGCACCACCGTCACTTCCTAGGACATGCAAACAAGTGCAATGAGACTCGATAACGAGTCATAAAGCAATGCCAATCACAATCCCAATAAGGTTTCATATGCATATATAAGCATTATAGCAAACCAGAAAATCAGGAAATGTAACTCATTTGGCCCTAACAACAAAAACAGTTTTGGCCTCATTATGCGGTAATGGCACAAATTGTGCTACGCTTATCGGATGAGGGTGCAAGACTCACCATCTCGAAGCTAAAAGACAGGTCTACAACAATGTAGAAGGCCACTCAGTCCAAATCCTAGCACAACTAGGTCAAATATGCAAAATACCAAACCAGAACCTTAATTGCAGGTTTACAAATAGCACTATACTGTAATCAGTACAACTCAGTCTATACAGGTCCAAATGCAGAAATTCCAAAGGCATATGGGAGCTAGGACATCAAGCTACATTTCATCAGAAGACCTCAACAACCAAATCCAAAGCAATTCCAGTCAAAAGAGCCGATTACAGGCGCAGTTCGGCCATCCTGATGAACCCAGAACAGCAACAGTAAAAACGACATTTCTCACTCTACACTACTCCAAATGACCTGAAATTTTACAGGCACCTCAAAAACATAAATACCTACAACTTTAATGTTTTAATAAAAGGCCAATTCGGCCTCTAACCATATGATCCAAAACCGGACAGAAAGGGGGTTATGAAACCCTAACTTTTCACATATCCTTCCAAATCCAAAATTGGTTGCAATTACCAATCATTTACATCCACTAGAGTCATAACCCCTCATTACCAACCATCATAAATAACCACAACATCATGATCACATTAAACCAGAAAATTCCT
This sequence comes from Coffea eugenioides, assembly GCF_003713205.1. Classification (NCBI taxonomy): domain Eukaryota; kingdom Viridiplantae; phylum Streptophyta; class Magnoliopsida; order Gentianales; family Rubiaceae; genus Coffea; species Coffea eugenioides. The sequence continues at coordinate 66,179 of NW_020862491.1, read as the reverse complement.
CAATAAAATAAAAACTTCACCAATTCATCTCAAACCAAGAAACAAACCACAAATTTCAGCACTTTAGCCACCACTAGGCACAAATTAAGCATCATTAAGTGTAGGAGGAAGTGTAAACACCACTTACCTAGTAAACATGATGAGAATATAGAGTCCAAGGCCCATTCCATTCAAGCACATGGGGAATTGGAAGATTCAAGTAAAGACTAGTTCGCGGAGTACTAGCTTGCTAATTAGGGTTTTAGTTTCCATTATTAGTTGTTTGTTAGCATTAATAATTTCGGTCAATTTTCACTTCACTTTGGCCGAATTTGGAGTCTTAATTTTAGTCAATTAGTTGTTAGACATTTTCGCCCTTAATGAAGGGCAAGGTCGTCCATTGGACATTCTAGGGTTTGAGTCCTGTAAGGCTATATATAGCCTAGGTTTTCATTCATTAAAGGACAATTCAGATTTTATAAAATATATGTGAGTTATTTCACTCTCTCTTGCCTCAAGAGAATTTCCTTTGAATACTTGAGAATTAATCTCAAGTTGTTCATCGAACTTATCAATCAAGTAGTCTCCTTGATTGTGGCGTTCTTCTATCCATACTTTTGGTTCACTAAATTTGCTAGTCGTGGGTTAAGGAATCTCCTTAGTTCGTGGCTCGTGATTCTAGAAGGGTCAAAGTTCCGCCAATCATCCCAACTTGGTGTTCGTCTAGATCCGTCTCACATCAGTTGGTATCCAGAGCTAGTCGACGACATCAAGTATATCCCGTTGAGTTTGTTCGTAAGCTTTCTAGTCAATTTTATTTTGCAATTCTGGTCGTGTCTTCCTTTGTGTCAAGTCCGATTGTTATTACAAAAAAAAAAAATTCTGTCCGCCTTTGTTGTCTTGTTGAGTCACTCTTTGATTTCTTTTGCTTCGTGTCCACTTCGTGCATTACTTGTTGTGTGATTCTGTCTTGAAGCCTGCCTTCAAGTGTAGCCGTGTTTTGTTCGTTGCATATTCTGTTTAAATATCAAACAAAAAAAAAAAAATTTCTGCGACGGCTAGGGTTTTCACTTGCAACTAGGGTTTCCTTGGGTGCAAGTTTCTTGCCAAATCTGTCCAAACTTTAGTTTATTCCACCAAGTTGTTTTCATTAATTTCCTAAACTGATTTTTGTGGTTAAACTTGTTTGGGGTTGGAATCTTGAAGAGGAACTACAATAATCTAGGGTTTCTTGAGTTCCTTGAAACTAATCTTGAAGTCTTGAAACTTTGATACATGTCTTGATAGTTGTTGGAGGATTGAAGGAGAACATTGGTTTGACATTAAATTCTGGAATTTTACCCAAGAACAGCCGAGTAATTGTGTGTTCTTAGAGTAAAAAAAAAAACAAAAAAAACAAAGGGCATTCGGGTGACAAACCACAAAGGAGGAAGCCGCACTTTTATTTGCCAATTCTGTCTTGTTGCAATTGTTCCAACAAACCAGAAAATTACATCAAGAAAAGCATACTCAAAAGTTTTGACCAACCTCCTCTTGAAAATCTTGCACACCTTGGGTCTTGATCACTTGTATCACCCGTTGAGATTTTTGAGGAACTTGACCATCTTGGTTCTTGAATATTTGCACCTCCCTACGTATAAACAGTTTCTTGTACGTCCTTGCATCCATACGGGGCTTTCTTGGCTTAGGAGTAAACCTCTTGGGAGTTTCTTGAGCAGGCCGCTTGGGGTATTCTTGGGTGACGTTGCTTGAGTCATCTTGTGAAGCCATTGTTTAGCACCAAGCGTCAAAACTGTCCTTGTGTGGAGCAAAGAGGAGAGGGCCGAGTTGTTGTTCTTGAGGGAGAGTAAGGGACGAAAATTTTGAGGGGATTTAAGAAGAGGTAATTCTGGAAAATTTTGGGGTTAGGAAGCTACCAAATCTGGGAAAAAAATTTAGGAAATTCCAGCCGACTTTGAGGGGAATTCAAGAAGACAAGAAATCTGGAAATTTTTTTAGCTACCAAATTCTGTTTTGCAGCCGACTTTGGAAGGTTTAAAAGGAGCAGAAATCTGGAAATATTTTTAGCTACCAAATTCTGTTTTGCAGCCGACTTTGGGAGGTTTCAAAAGAGAAGGAAATCTGGAATTTTTTTTGGGAACAATTCTGATTTGTTATAGCCGACTTTAGGAAGGTTTTTGGAGAGGGAATCTGGAAACATTTTGGTAATAATTCTGTTTGGTTAGCCGACTTTAAGGAAATTTCCAAATAAGTCCAACACCTAACTTGTTTCCAAAAATCAATTGGGCAATTAAGTAAAGCACTTGGGAACTCCATCATCGTACTTGGACTTTCTTTTTCTTTGTACATCAATTCTTTCCTCTTCCATTCCTTATTCATTACTTGAGCTTTCCATTTCTACTTTTTGTTTCCTTGTTCCTTTGATACAATTGGGAGCTATTTTGATTAAAGTTTGATTGAACTTCCTTGAGAAAATTTCTGATTTCTTCAAAGGAAACAAACAAGTGGTTTGAGAAGTGAATTGGTGAGAGCATTAGAGTGCCATACACACTTGAGTGAAAACACGAGAGGAGTGAAACACTTAAGGGAGCAAGTGAGGCATTTTCTACTAACAATTTGTCAAGTTTTGCAGGTTTCACCATGTCTCAGGAACATGAAATTACCATTGCTCAGTTATCACTTAAAATGGATAATATGTGGAAGGAAATGCAGAGGAGATTTGACCAAAGGTTGGAAACAATCCATGAGCAAATTGATCAACTAAGTTCGTCTAGGGCTTCTTCTAGGAAATCTAGGGGAAAATTCACCCTGGGGGAATCTAGTGACTCCAATGCCGATTCGGAACATGAGGCATACGAGCAAAGAAGACCAAAGCGAAACACAAGAGCAATCGGTGATGCCATCAAGGGGATTAAGATGAAGATTCCTCCTTTCCAAGGCAAATCTGATCCGGATACATACCTTGAATGGGAAAGTCGAGTGGAGCTAGTATTCGATTGTAATGACTACACCGATGCACAAAAATTGAGACTTGCCGTAGTAGAATTCACCGACTATGCCATAGTTTGGTGGGAACAAGTGGTTACAAGCAGGAGAAGGTGTGGAGAACCACCTATAACCACTTGGACTGAGCTCAAGAGACTGATGAAGAAGCGATTTGTACCAAGTCACTACCATAGAGACTTGTACCAAAAACTTCAAACCTTGACACAAGGTCAACGCTCAGTTGAGGACTACTACAAGGACATGGAAATCTCCATGTTGAGAGCTGATATTCAAGAAGATAGAGAGGCTACAATGGCAAGATTTCTCAATGGTCTGAGGGTCGAAATAGCCGATCAACTGGAGCTTCAATACTATGTGGAGATAGAAGATATGGTGGAGAAGGCTATCAAGATTGAGCAAAGGCTCAAGAGGAGGGGTACAACCCGAAATTATAACCCTCATCCACAAACATTTACTCGACCATTCCAGCCTAGCAGGGAAGAGAGAGGTTCGAATACTTGGACCACTCCAAAACCGAAGCAAGATCAAGGGTCAAGCTCACGGCCACCTTTTACTAAAGCCGACTCCAAGGTTGTTTCAAAACCAACAATTGAAACTTCAAAACCTAGGAATCGTGACAGCAAATGTTGGAGGTGTCAAGGAATTGGGCACATTGCAAGCCAATGTCCAAATCCAAGAACCATGCTTGTGCTACCAAATGGAGACATTGTCACTGATGATGAAGAGGAGAAGTACAAAGACATGCCTTCCTTGGTTGAAGAGGAAGATGAGATAGAGGAAGTTCCAACTCAAGACAAAGTTGGATTGGTAGCAAGAAGGGCACTAGCTACGCAAGCTAGTAAGGATGAACTTCAACGTGACAACATCTTTTACACTAGGTGCCATGTGACCAACAAGGTATGCAGCTTGGTGATTGACCCCGGAAGTTGCACTAATGTTGCTAGTGCATTGATGGTGGAGAAACTAAACTTGCCAACTAGTGAGCACCCCCGTCCCTACAAGCTTCAGTGGTTAAACAACAGTGGAGAGGTACGTGTTCTTAAACAAGTTCTGGTTACTTTTCGCATTGGTAGGTATGAAGATGATGTTATGTGTGATGTAGTACCAATGCAAGCTGCACATATACTCTTAGGGCGTCCTTGGCAATTTGACAAAAGAGTCACTTTTGATGGTTTCTTGAACAAATACTCTTTTATGCATAATTGTAAAAAGATTACACTTGCACCTCTTACACCTCAACAAGTACATGAGGATCAAGTTAGTCTACAAAAAGAGTATGACTTGCATGCTACCACCAAGAAGGACAACGCCAAAGCTAAGAAATTAGTGTTGGCCGACCCTTCTTCAAGCAAGTTGGATCACTCTCATTCGGTCTTCGAACCCGCACAGGAGAGAAAACCCAGCATGCTTGCCAAGGTGAAAGATGTGAGAAAGGCCTTGCATTCTAATCAGGTTTTATTTATTTTATTTGGCAAGGAATCCTTACTCACTAATGCTCTTGATGCTTCTTTGCCTAGTGTTATTACTAACCTCTTACAGGAGTATCAAGACGTCTTTCCTGAGGATATACCTAATGGATTGCCTCCATTAAGGGGAATTGAACATCAAATTGATTTCATTCCTGGATCTTCCCTTCCAAACAAGGCACCATATAGGACCAATCCTGAGGAAACCAAGGAGCAACAATGACAAGTGGAGGAGTTGCTTGGTAAGGGTGGGATTCAAGAGAATCTAAGCCCTTGTGCTGTACCAGTTCTACTTGTTCCAACCAGCACTAGTCGGGTTACAATGGCCTTTGATGCCGCTTTTGCACGTCTTGATGCGTACAACGCGCAGCCCAACCAAACCTTGGTTCACCGGGCGTCCGTTCACGGTCCACCCATAGGCTTGAGACGTCACTTGTGTGGCCATTATCATGGAACTCTTGCTGTCCGCAACATGTATCTACCACCACCACAAGTTTTCCTGGTGTCCCACAAGGGTGTCTTGATCTTTCTTCGCTTGAGAAGGCGACATGCAGGCTGCTTGGTGACTATACACATGCTCTCATCACCTTTGTTTTGTAAGAAGAGTCATGATTTGGGGACAAATCGCCTTTAAGAGGAGGGGAATGATGAGAATATAGAGTCCAAGGCCCATTCCATTCAAGCACATGGGGAATTGGAAGATTCAAGTAAAGACTAGTTCGCGGAGTACTAGCTTGCTAATTAGGGTTTTAGTTTCCATTATTAGTTGTTTGTTAGCATTAATAATTTCGGTCAATTTTCACTTCACTTTGGCCGAATTTGGAGTCTTAATTTTAGTCAATTAGTTGTTAGACATTTTCGCCCTTAATGAAGGGCAAGGTCGTCCATTGGACATTCTAGGGTTTGAGTCCTGTAAGGCTATATATAGCCTAGGTTTTCATTCATTAAAGGACAATTCAGATTTTATAAAATATATGTGAGTTATTTCACTCTCTCTTGCCTCAAGAGAATTTCCTTTGAATACTTGAGAATTAATCTCAAGTTGTTCATCGAACTTATCAATCAAGTAGTCTCCTTGATTGTGGCGTTCTTCTATCCATACTTTTGGTTCACTAAATTTGCTAGTCGTGGGTTAAGGAATCTCCTTAGTTCGTGGCTCGTGATTCTAGAAGGGTCAAAGTTCCGCCAATCATCCCAACTTGGTGTTCGTCTAGATCCGTCTCACATCAGTTGGTATCCAGAGCTAGTCGACGACATCAAGTATATCCCGTTGAGTTTGTTCGTAAGCTTTCTAGTCAATTTTATTTTGCAATTCTGGTCGTGTCTTCCTTTGTGTCAAGTCCGATTGTTATTACAAAAAAAAAAAATTCTGTCCGCCTTTGTTGTCTTGTTGAGTCACTCTTTGATTTCTTTTGCTTCGTGTCCACTTCGTGCATTACTTGTTGTGTGATTCTGTCTTGAAGCCTGCCTTCAAGTGTAGCCGTGTTTTGTTCGTTGCATATTCTGTTTAAATATCAAACAAAAAAAAAAATTTCTGCGACGGCTAGGGTTTTCACTTGCAACTAGGGTTTCCTTGGGTGCAAGTTTCTTGCCAAATCTGTCCAAACTTTAGTTTATTCCACCAAGTTGTTTTCATTAATTTCCTAAACTGATTTTTGTGGTTAAACTTGTTTGGGGTTGGAATCTTGAAGAGGAACTACAATAATCTAGGGTTTCTTGAGTTCCTTGAAACTAATCTTGAAGTCTTGAAACTTTGATACATGTCTTGATAGTTGTTGGAGGATTGAAGGAGAACATTGGTTTGACATTAAATTCTGGAATTTTACCCAAGAACAGCCGAGTAATTGTGTGTTCTTAGAGTAAAAAAAAAAACAAAAAAAACAAAGGGCATTCGGGTGACAAACCACAAAGGAGGAAGCCGCACTTTTATTTGCCAATTCTGTCTTGTTGCAATTGTTCCAACAAACCAGAAAATTACATCAAGAAAAGCATACTCAAAAGTTTTGACCAACCTCCTCTTGAAAATCTTGCACACCTTGGGTCTTGATCACTTGTATCACCCGTTGAGATTTTTGAGGAACTTGACCATCTTGGTTCTTGAATATTTGCACCTCCCTACGTATAAACAGTTTCTTGTACGTCCTTGCATCCATACGGGGCTTTCTTGGCTTAGGAGTAAACCTCTTGGGAGTTTCTTGAGCAGGCCGCTTGGGGTATTCTTGGGTGACGTTGCTTGAGTCATCTTGTGAAGCCATTGTTTAGCACCAAGCGTCAAAACTGTCCTTGTGTGGAGCAAAGAGGAGAGGGCCGAGTTGTTGTTCTTGAGGGAGAGTAAGGGACGAAAATTTTGAGGGGATTTAAGAAGAGGTAATTCTGGAAAATTTTGGGGTTAGGAAGCTACCAAATCTGGGAAAAAAATTTAGGAAATTCCAGCCGACTTTGAGGGGAATTCAAGAAGACAAGAAATCTGGAAATTTTTTTAGCTACCAAATTCTGTTTTGCAGCCGACTTTGGAAGGTTTAAAAGGAGCAGAAATCTGGAAATATTTTTAGCTACCAAATTCTGTTTTGCAGCCGACTTTGGGAGGTTTCAAAAGAGAAGGAAATCTGGAATTTTTTTTGGGAACAATTCTGATTTGTTATAGCCGACTTTAGGAAGGTTTTTGGAGAGGGAATCTGGAAACATTTTGGTAATAATTCTGTTTGGTTAGCCGACTTTAAGGAAATTTCCAAATAAGTCCAACACCTAACTTGTTTCCAAAAATCAATTGGGCAATTAAGTAAAGCACTTGGGAACTCCATCATCGTACTTGGACTTTCTTTTTCTTTGTACATCAATTCTTTCCTCTTCCATTCCTTATTCATTACTTGAGCTTTCCATTTCTACTTTTTGTTTCCTTGTTCCTTTGATACAATTGGGAGCTATTTTGATTAAAGTTTGATTGAACTTCCTTGAGAAAATTTCTGATTTCTTCAAAGGAAACAAACAAGTGGTTTGAGAAGTGAATTGGTGAGAGCATTAGAGTGCCATACACACTTGAGTGAAAACACGAGAGGAGTGAAACACTTAAGGGAGCAAGTGAGGCATTTTCTACTAACAATTTGTCAAGTTTTGCAGGTTTCACCATGTCTCAGGAACATGAAATTACCATTGCTCAGTTATCACTTAAAATGGATAATATGTGGAAGGAAATGCAGAGGAGATTTGACCAAAGGTTGGAAACAATCCATGAGCAAATTGATCAACTAAGTTCGTCTAGGGCTTCTTCTAGGAAATCTAGGGGAAAATTCACCCTGGGGGAATCTAGTGACTCCAATGCCGATTCGGAACATGAGGCATACGAGCAAAGAAGACCAAAGCGAAACACAAGAGCAATCGGTGATGCCATCAAGGGGATTAAGATGAAGATTCCTCCTTTCCAAGGCAAATCTGATCCGGATACATACCTTGAATGGGAAAGTCGAGTGGAGCTAGTATTCGATTGTAATGACTACACCGATGCACAAAAATTGAGACTTGCCGTAGTAGAATTCACCGACTATGCCATAGTTTGGTGGGAACAAGTGGTTACAAGCAGGAGAAGGTGTGGAGAACCACCTATAACCACTTGGACTGAGCTCAAGAGACTGATGAAGAAGCGATTTGTACCAAGTCACTACCATAGAGACTTGTACCAAAAACTTCAAACCTTGACACAAGGTCAACGCTCAGTTGAGGACTACTACAAGGACATGGAAATCTCCATGTTGAGAGCTGATATTCAAGAAGATAGAGAGGCTACAATGGCAAGATTTCTCAATGGTCTGAGGGTCGAAATAGCCGATCAACTGGAGCTTCAATACTATGTGGAGATAGAAGATATGGTGGAGAAGGCTATCAAGATTGAGCAAAGGCTCAAGAGGAGGGGTACAACCCGAAATTATAACCCTCATCCACAAACATTTACTCGACCATTCCAGCCTAGCAGGGAAGAGAGAGGTTCGAATACTTGGACCACTCCAAAACCGAAGCAAGATCAAGGGTCAAGCTCACGGCCACCTTTTACTAAAGCCGACTCCAAGGTTGTTTCAAAACCAACAATTGAAACTTCAAAACCTAGGAATCGTGACAGCAAATGTTGGAGGTGTCAAGGAATTGGGCACATTGCAAGCCAATGTCCAAATCCAAGAACCATGCTTGTGCTACCAAATGGAGACATTGTCACTGATGATGAAGAGGAGAAGTACAAAGACATGCCTTCCTTGGTTGAAGAGGAAGATGAGATAGAGGAAGTTCCAACTCAAGACAAAGTTGGATTGGTAGCAAGAAGGGCACTAGCTACGCAAGCTAGTAAGGATGAACTTCAACGTGACAACATCTTTTACACTAGGTGCCATGTGACCAACAAGGTATGCAGCTTGGTGATTGACCCCGGAAGTTGCACTAATGTTGCTAGTGCATTGATGGTGGAGAAACTAAACTTGCCAACTAGTGAGCACCCCCGTCCCTACAAGCTTCAGTGGTTAAACAACAGTGGAGAGGTACGTGTTCTTAAACAAGTTCTGGTTACTTTTCGCATTGGTAGGTATGAAGATGATGTTATGTGTGATGTAGTACCAATGCAAGCTGCACATATACTCTTAGGGCGTCCTTGGCAATTTGACAAAAGAGTCACTTTTGATGGTTTCTTGAACAAATACTCTTTTATGCATAATTGTAAAAAGATTACACTTGCACCTCTTACACCTCAACAAGTACATGAGGATCAAGTTAGTCTACAAAAAGAGTATGACTTGCATGCTACCACCAAGAAGGACAACGCCAAAGCTAAGAAATTAGTGTTGGCCGACCCTTCTTCAAGCAAGTTGGATCACTCTCATTCGGTCTTCGAACCCGCACAGGAGAGAAAACCCAGCATGCTTGCCAAGGTGAAAGATGTGAGAAAGGCCTTGCATTCTAATCAGGTTTTATTTATTTTATTTGGCAAGGAATCCTTACTCACTAATGCTCTTGATGCTTCTTTGCCTAGTGTTATTACTAACCTCTTACAGGAGTATCAAGACGTCTTTCCTGAGGATATACCTAATGGATTGCCTCCATTAAGGGGAATTGAACATCAAATTGATTTCATTCCTGGATCTTCCCTTCCAAACAAGGCACCATATAGGACCAATCCTGAGGAAACCAAGGAGCAACAATGACAAGTGGAGGAGTTGCTTGGTAAGGGTGGGATTCAAGAGAATCTAAGCCCTTGTGCTGTACCAGTTCTACTTGTTCCAACCAGCACTAGTCGGGTTACAATGGCCTTTGATGCCGCTTTTGCACGTCTTGATGCGTACAACGCGCAGCCCAACCAAACCTTGGTTCACCGGGCGTCCGCTCACGGTCCACCCATAGGCTTGAGACGTCACTTGTGTAGCCATTATCATGGAACTCTTGCTGTCCGCAACATGTATCTACCACCACCACAAGTTTTCCTGGTGTCCCACAAGGGTGTCTTGATCTTTCTTCGCTTGAGAAGGCGACATGCAGGCTGCTTGGTGACTATACACATGCTCTCATCACCTTTGTTTTGTAAGAAGAGTCATGATTTGGGGACAAATCGCCTTTAAGAGGAGGGGAATGATGAGAATATAGAGTCCAAGGCCCATTCCATTCAAGCACATGGGGAATTGGAAGATTCAAGTAAAGACTAGTTCGCGGAGTACTAGCTTGCTAATTAGGGTTTTAGTTTCCATTATTAGTTGTTTGTTAGCATTAATAATTTCGGTCAATTTTCACTTCACTTTGGCCGAATTTGGAGTCTTAATTTTAGTCAATTAGTTGTTAGACATTTTCGCCCTTAATGAAGGGCAAGGTCGTCCATTGGACATTCTAGGGTTTGAGTCCTGTAAGGCTATATATAGCCTAGGTTTTCATTCATTAAAGGACAATTCAGATTTTATAAAATATTCGTGAGTTTATTCACTCTCTCTTGCCTCAAGAGAATTTCCTTTGAATACTTGAGAATTAATCTCAAGCTGTTCATCGAACTTATCAATCAAGTAGTCTCCTTGATTGTGGCGTTCTTCTATCCATACTTTTGGTTCACTAAATTTGCTAGTCGTGGGTTAAGGAATCTCCTTAGTTCGTGGCTCGTGATTCTAGAAGGGTCAAAGTTCCGCCAATCATCCCAACTTGGTGTTCGTCTAGATCCGTCTCACATCAAAACAAGTCTCTCCTCCATATTTTTTTTTCCTCTCTCTTTTCTTTTCTTTTTCCCAAAAAGTAATGTAGTGAATAAATGCAGTGAGTTGACTAGAATAACTAAATTCTAGCACACCAAATACACAAATAGACATATACACACATGACACACCATATATCAAGAAGACGTATCACATTAAACAAATAATCAAATGCGGTCAATGGTACACGTGTAGATGTTAACATACCATAAACAAGGACAAAAAGTAACAGTATAAGGACAAATCAAAAGAAAAGGGGTATATCGTCCCAGTCCCGGTTAAAATAACTCCGTCCGGTCTCTCACATCCCTTTCTATTCACTAAATGTCCGCAAACCTCTTATACTCATTCTAGCCAGACAAAGCCTATTCATGTTTCCAAAATACAAGTCTCAAGTACCTAGTAGCTAGCATCGCCTCAACTCTGGAGTACTCGGGCACGAGAATCCGAAATAAGATAATTCACATCTCGAGCTGGCCAGTCCCAAGAGTAAACCATCTACAATCGAAATTCCCACTAGACGTACCTATCTATGGTCCTCAAATACCATAAAGAAAAATTTAAGGCCTATAACATTCTACAATTCATAGCTTAATGGCTCGAACGAGCCACTTAATCCGTCAGACCCTATTCACCACTCAGTTCCGAAAGCCTCACTCCGCGCAGGAGGACCAACGCGAAGCAGGCTCTGATACCAACTGTTGACAGCCTTACCTCCCCCTAAGGCGCAATCAAAGGGGTCAGCAGACCGCCTGGCCCAAAACTCTCGCCGGCCGACTCAGTCGTTCAACTTTCAACCCTCAAACAAAAAACCAGAATAAAAACCCACAAGAATAAATTATAAACGACGATCCAAAAACTTAACGCCAAACTTATGTACATTACTATGTCAAAAGGAGTACAAACATCGAATATACAAAGGTCTTTCCAATTCACCATACATCCAAACCCGTGCCCCAAACACAAGGAGCGCAGAACCATTACAAAATCCAAAAAGAACTAGACTAGGCTAGGTCTATACAGAGCTCTCGTCCTGCTCGCCGTTCCCCTGTTAAGGAAACAAAAAATAAGGAATGCAGCTAATAAGCTCAGGCGAGGTTTCAAACACATAATCAAACAATCCAATTTCCAATACATTAAACATAGAAGTATCAATAGTTCAAAGAAACATTTACAATGGAAAGCGATGAATAACACATTCATTAAAAGGATACGGGGCTCACAGGGAGGCTAGTTCGTTCATTCGTTTCTGTTTCGTTCATTCTCCTGTCAATCCCCTTATTCCTCCAATCATTTTAAAAATGCATTTTTGTAAGTAAAACCCTCGTTCGTTCATTCATTTCATTCACCCCCTCCTGGACGTTGGCCAGGCTCCACCCGACAACAAGGTAATACTCGAGTATACCAAACGTTCACCCAGGGTCACTAAATCGTCCGACCGAGTCCGCTTCTAGCTCGAGTCGATCAGTAACGAAGGGCAGGGCCCAGTTCAACCAACAGCTTACATTCGTGCATATATAATCAGTCAATCATTGAAATTTCACATTCATTTAGGTCGAGTGCGATAAAGTACACACTCGCCTAGAAAACTCATTTTTAGCAATCATTGAAAGCATTTAACATTCAATCAAATATCCATAACATGGAACAAGGCATATAGTCAAGAGTAACATAACAATAAGGAATGCTCACCTATTTAAGTAAAATAACGTCCAAAGTTTCCTTCCGGATAATACTCTTAATCACCAAGGAACCCTAATAATCAAACGAACACATTATGCTTCAACCATCAAAGATGTAAGTGAGTCAAAGACAAGTCGAATATGTACTAGTACAAAGCATAAATATGGTTTTGGTAGTGAAAAGAGTACATTGAAACCAAAGGACATAAGTAAAATATTTGTAAAACTTAGACTCACTTGTAAAACTTTAAAATCGCTATTTGAGTCGAAGTGGCAAAGAAAACGTAAATACTCTAGATGGTTCACGTGGTATTCGCTCTCAAGCCTTACTCAAATCGCAAGTATATCGACCTAGTTCTCGAGCGTAAATTTGGGCAGCACGCCCTTTATATTTACCTATTTTCCAGTCGTTTATGGCTTCATTCTTTTCCTCAATCAATCCCAAAGTCATACACAATATAAATTCATCACAACAGCCATTCAATAGACTCAAAGTTATTCAAGTATAAGATCAAACTAGGAAAATGTCCGGAAATGAAATTTAAGTTATAAAACAAAAGACAAATTTGCCGCCGCTTAGCGTAACAGGTACAACCAAAGCTACGATTATGGATTGGAATGAAATTATACGTTTTCGAAGCTAAGACAAAGGCCTACAACTTTGATGAAGATACTCAGTCCATTTGTAGTGTATCTAAGTCAAAATTTCAATTTACAGAACCAGAATCTCACATTAACCGCCTTATTCGTAAATGACAATAACTCAGGCTACCGATGTCCAAACGAGGTAATTCCAGGGGCGTTGGAAAGCTAAGACATAGTACTACAACTTTCATGTTTTGACTAAATGCTAGTTCAGTATGTATCAAGGTGAAAGGACACGATCAAATTGGTGCACTGTCAAAACTGTTCACTGACTTTAGTCCTATGGCAGTCAGGGTATTTCGTCTTTTCACAGGCTATGTTGCTCCGATTGAGCTGAAATTTTGTAGGACAACTATAAAACATCATTCCCTACAACTTTCATGTTTTGTGATGAGGCTAGTTCGGCCTCTAACATGGCCAAACAGATTCAGGAAGAACAGGGCAGATTACTACCATTGAAACCCTAAGCTGGAATTTGTACCCACAAACCAGAATTTCCTTTAAACCAAGTCAACTACCATCTAAACACTAGATATTTCATATATCAAAACTATCAAACCATGACTAATCATCAATCTTCATATTATGGCAGAAATTTCACCAAGAAAACTGAAATATCCCTAAATCCACTACAACCCATGCAATTTCTCACAAAATTTACTAATTCAACAACTATAACCACAAATTGCCCATTAATTGAAGTAAAGAAGGAGTTTCTTGAAAATTTACCTTATCTCCCTAAGGAAGATGGTAGCTTAAGCTTTGTCCTCCAAAAATAACTCCACAAACACCCTGAAAACCACCTTACCTAGCACTTTTATGGTGGGTTTTGCAAAATTTCTGGTTGGAGTTCAATATGGAGCAAGAAATTGAAGTGAAAAATGAAGTTTCTCTCCCTTTCCTTCCCTCAAAATTTTCGGCCAGCTTCATGGAGAAGATGAAGATGATCTTGGTCAAATTTTATGTTTAGTAAAGGTGGAGGAAAAATAGTCAAAGTCCAACACCAACCAAATCGCGACACTTGGCACCTTTTGTTTTCAAACTTATCCTCTTGTCTTTCAATGGTAATCTATCTAAATAACCTCCAATTATCTCCTAACACCTTGTAAAATAATAACACTTAGCACAAAACTCACTTAGTCACCAAAATTATATCGCACTAGCGGGTCCCACGTCTATAACGCACTTCAAACTAACGTACACTAACTCATACTAGGAAAATAATTTTAAAACAGTACTTACTTGTAAAAATGCATAGAAATTTTAATATTTCCAAGGAAAGTGTAAAATGTAGGTAAAGAAATAAAATAATGCTAAGAAAATGTGAAAATTTTTAGGTTCAGACATTCTCTCCCCCTAAAGAAATTTCGTCCTCGAAATTTTTACATTCCGTTGGCTCAGGAGCTTGTTGGTTGTCTAAGGCATATACTCTTGCCGGTACTTTTGTTTAGTTCCCTCTTTCATTCGTTTGTTTTGATTTAGTGCCCTCCAGTGGCTGAGTACTACTTTCGCGTGACTGTTTCCTCAGACAGTTGCTAACCTGGTGGTCACCACATCCGTAAATCAAACACTTCCGCCCTTTCCTCCAACAACCACTCTCAATGTGATTGGCCTTTCCACAGTAGCCACAAGTCAAGGAAGAAGTCACTTGTTGGCTTGTTTGAGAAATCTCCCCATGGCCTACTTGACTTCCTTTTGTGGATCGTTCTTCTAACGCCCCTAATGTCCATGGTGGGCGGGGTAAAGAGTTCACTTTCTGGACTTTGAAAGGTGCTATCGATTCACTTGGTTCCTCAGTCACACTACTAGGTGCATCCCTTTTTCGAGTTTGGGAGGCTTTTATCTGTGCTTTCGCAGTCTCAATTCGTTGGGCTTTCTCAAGAGCCTCCGTAAACGTATTAACCTGAACCGCCGCTAGAGGTTCTTGAAGTTCCAAATTCAATTCCTGTATGAACCGCCTTACTCTTCGCCGTACTGTGGCTACCAATTCGGAAGCAAACGTGGATAGTTTCGTAAATTTGGTTTCATATTCGGCCACAGTTTGAGTTCCCTGACGCAATCCAATAAATTCCTCCTCTCTCCTCTCTTGAACTAGAGGTGGGAGGTACTTCTCGTTAAATTTTCGTATGAAATTTGTCCATGTCCATGCAGTCTGTTCTCTTTACCATTTTGTGTTAATAACGTTCCGCCACGCTCGGGCCGGTCCTTCAAATTGGAACACTGCAAAGTTCACTTGCCTTTGCTCAGTGTAGTTTAGAGCTGTGAAGATGTTAACCATGGTTTCTACCCATTGTTCAGCTACGTCCGGATCGGGCCCTCCAAGGAATTTTGGAGGAGCAAACTTCCGGAACCTTTCAGGAGCCTTATCCTCGCCTATCACAGGGTTCCGGGTTTGGTTTACGGGTATTTGGCCTTGTTGATCCACCAATCTTGCCAAGATATCCGTCATTTGTTGCATTGCCGTCACCATTTGGTCTCCAGTCGCAACTCTCGGTCCCTACTCTTGCTCGGCTGACGTTTCCCTTTCTTCTCTTGGTTTCGGGGCCCGCTTAGTTCCACGGCCTCGACCACGTCCACGACCACGTCTCCCCTCCATATTTTTTTCCTCTCTCTTTTCTTTTCTTTTCCCCAAAAAGTAATGTAGTGAATAAATGCAGTGACTTGACTAGAATAACTAAATTCTAGCACACCAAATACACAAATAGACATATACACCCATAACACACCATATATCAAGGAGACGTATCACATTAAACAAATAATCAAATGCGGTCAATGGTACACGTGTAGATGTTAACATATCACAAACATGGACAAGGAGTAACAGTATAAGGACAAATCAAAAGAAAAGGGGGTATATCGTCCCAGTCCCGGTTAAAATAACCCCGTCCGGTCTCTCACGTCCCTTTCTATTCACTAGATGTCCGTAGACCTCTTATACTCATTCTAGCCGGACAAAGCCTGTTCATGTTTCCAAAATACAAGTCTCAAGTACCTAGTAGCTAGCATCGCCTCAATTCTGGAGTACTCGGGCACGAGAATCCGAAATAAGATAATTCACATATCGAGTTGGCCAGTCCCAAGAGTAAACCATCCACAATCGAAATTCTTACCAGACGTACCTATCTATGGTCCTCAAATACCACAAGAAAATTTAAGACCATAACATCCACAATTCATAACTTATGCTAGTCCGTCATACCTATTCACCACTCAGTCAGGCTCACTCCGCGCAGAGACCATGCAAAGCAGGGTTCTGATACCAACTGTGACAGCCCCATCTCCCCCTAAGGCGAATCAAAGGGTCAGCGGACCGCCTGCCCAACTCTCGCCGGGACTCAGTCGTTCACTTCAACCCTCAAACAAAACCAGAATAAACCCACAAGAATAAATATAACGACGATCCAAAACTTAACGCAAAACTTATGTACATTACTATCTCAAAAGGGAGTACAAACATCGAATATACAAAGGTTCTCAATTCACCATACATCCAGCCCGTGCCAAGCACTAGGGCGAGAACCATTACAAAATCAAAGAACTAGACTAGGCTAGTCTATACAGAGCTCTCGTCCTGGCTCGCCGTCCCCTGTTAAGGAAAACAAAACTAAAGGAATGAGCTAAAAGCTCAGTGAGGTTCCGAACACATAATCAAACAATCAATCCAATACATTAAACATAGAGTATCAATAGTTCAAGAAACATTTACAATGGAAAGCGATAATAACACATTCATTAAAAGGATACGGGCTCACAGAGGAGCCATTCGTTCGTTCGTTCGTTCATTCTCCTGTCATTCCCCTTATTCCTCCAATTATTTGAAAATGCATTTTTGTAAGTAAAACCCTCGTTTCATTGACATTCGTTCATTCATTTCATTCACCCCCTTCCGGACGTTGGCCAGGACTCCACCCGACAACAAGGTAATACTCGAGTATACCAAACGTTCACCCAGGGTCACTAAATCGCCCGACCGAGTCCGCTTCTGGCTCGAGTCGATCAGTAACGAAGGGCAGGGCCCAGTTCAGCCAATGGCTTACATTCATGCATATATAATCATTCAATCATTGAAAATTTCACATTCATTTAGGTCGAGTGCGATAAAGTACACACTCGCCTAGAAAACTCATTTTTAGCAATCATTGAAAGCATTTAACATTCAATCAAATATCCATAACATGGAACAAGGCATATAGTCAAGAGTAACATAACAACAAGGAACACTCACCTATTTAAGTAAAATAACGTCCAAAGTTTCCTTCCGGATAATACTCTCAATCACCAAGGAACCCTAATAATCAAACGAACACATTATGCTTCAACCATCAAAGATGTAAGTGAGTCAAAGACAAGTCGAATACGTACTAGTACAAAGTATAAATATGGTTTTGGTAGTGAAAAGAGTACATTGAAACCAAAGGACATAAGTAAAATATTTGTAAAACTTAGACTCACTTGTAAAACTTTAAAATCGCTATTTGAGTCGAAGTGGCAAAGAAAACGTAAATACTCTAGATGGTTCACGTGGTATTCGCTCTCAAGCCTTACTCAAGTCGCAAGTATATCGACCTAGTTCTCGAGCGTAAATTTGGGCAGCACCCCCTTTGTATTTACCTATTTTCCAGCCATTTATGGCTTCATTCTTTTCCTCAATCAATCCCAAAGTCATAGACAATATAAATTCATCACAACTGCCGTTCAATAGGCTCAAAGTCATTCAAGTTCAAGATCAAACTAGAAAAATGTCCGGAAATGAAGTTTAAGTTATAAAATAAAAGACAGATTTGCTGCCGCTTAGCGTAACAGGCACAACCAAAGCTACGCTTATCGGATTGGGGTGAAATTTATACCGTTTCGAAGCTAAGACAAAGGCCTACAATTTTGATGCAAACCACTCAGTCCAGTTTGTAGTGCATCTAAGTCAAAATTTCAATTTACAGAACCAGAATCTCACATTAACTGCCTTATGCGTAAACGACAAAAACTAAGGTTACCGAAGTCCAAACGAGGTAATTCCAGGGGCTTTGGAAAGGTAAGACATAGCACTACAACTTTCATGTTTTGGCTAAATTCTAGTTCAGTATGTATCAAGGTAAAAGGACACGATCAGATTGGTGCACTGTCAAAACTGTTCACTGACTTTAGTCCTATGGCAGTCAGGGTATTTCCATCCTTTCACAGGCTATGTTGCTCCGATTGAGCTGAAATTTTGCAGGACACTTATAAACATCATTGTCTACAACCTTCATGTTTTATGATGTGGCTAGTTCGGCCTCTAACATGGCCAAACAGATTCGGGCAGAACAGGGCAGATTACTACCATTGAAACCCTAAGCTGGAATTTGTACCCACAAACCAGAATTTCCTTTAAACCAAGTCAACTACCATCTAAACACTAGATATTTCATATATCAAAACTATCAAACCATGACTAATCATCAATCTTCATATTATGGCAGAAATTTCACCAAGAAAACTGAAATATCCCTAAATCCACTACGACCCATGCAATTTCTCACAAAATTTACTAATTCAACAACTATAACCACAAATTGCCCATTAATTGAAGTAAAGAAGGAGTTTCTTGAAAATTTACCTTATCTCCCTAAGGAAGATGGTAGCTTAAGATTTGTCCTGAAAAAATAACTCCACAAATACCTTGAAAACCATCTTACCTAGCACTTTTATGGTGGGTTTTGCAAAATTTCTGGTTGGAGTTCAATATGGAGCAAGAAATTGAAGTGAAAAAATGAAGTTTCTCTCCCTTTCCTTCCCTCAAAAGTTTCGGCCACCTCATGGAGAAGATGAAGATGATCTTGGTCAAATTTTATGTTTAGTAAAGGTGGTGGAAAAATAGTCAAAATCCAACACTAACCAAGTCGCGACACTTGGCACCTTTTGTTTTCAAACTTATCCTCTTGTCTCTCAATGGTAATCTATCTAACTAACCTCTAATTATCTCCTAACACCTTGTAAAATAAAAAGACTTAGCACAAAACTCACTTAGTCACCAAAATTATATCGCACTAGCGGGTCCCACGTCTATAACGCACTTCAAACTAACGTACACTAACTCATACTAGAAAAATCATTTTAAAACTGTACTTACTTGTAAAAATGCATAGAAATTTTAATATTTCAAGGAAAGTGTAAAATGTAGGTAAAGAAATAAAATAATGCTGAGAAAATGTGAAAATTTTTGGGTTCTCACACGAGCAAATGTTAGAATTTCGAGTATGAAATTCTTTTAAGGGGGAGAGAGTGTCAGACCCCGAAATTTTACTTTTCTTTATAACCTTTATGTGAACTCACTTAATGGTTGAATTTGAGTCAAGGGACTGAATTTTGTTAAGAAAAGTTTCATAATCTCAAGTTGTTAGAAAATCTAGAATTTTCGCAGGAGGCTCTGCGCAGTTTTGGGAAATTGGCTATAACTTCATATAGGAAAGTCGGAATTGAGTCCCATTTATTGCGTTTGAAACTAGACTCAGAGGGCTTCCTACGGTGTAAAATTTAGAGTTTGATTCAATGTTTATAAATTCTAGAAAAT
The DNA here is from genome assembly GCF_003713205.1 of Coffea eugenioides. Lineage (NCBI taxonomy): Eukaryota > Viridiplantae > Streptophyta > Magnoliopsida > Gentianales > Rubiaceae > Coffea > Coffea eugenioides. The sequence continues at coordinate 46,645 of NW_020862491.1, read as the reverse complement.
TGACTGAAAATCTGCCCTGCACAAGTAAACATAGGAATGTTGTAGTAGCTTATGGCTCAATTTGGACCAACTTATGAATTAAATCTCTTTGAGGTGTCTTCTAAAGATTCTTAGTATTTGAAGTCTAGTTTTATCAAGCCAAGTTATATAAATTTTTGATGTTTATAATTTAAGTTATAATTTTTCTAAAGGAAGGGCATAAGTTAGGATTTTGTGCATACTAGGGTTTTGTTGTGTGTTTTTGTATGCATTTTCGTAGTGTGATTGTGAGGACTTGTAAAATCCCTCATATTTTCTTAAAAATTCCCTTTTATTTGGAATCCATTATTTTACAATAGCTTTACTACTCATTCACTTCCTCAATAGTTACAATTAATCATAGAACCAAGGGTTTTCCCTTTTCTTTCATCGTTATGGTAAACTAGGATTTTACGTCTTTTGGTAGTGTGATTAATCGGTGTGGAGTGTGTACTCAATTTGGTGATTAAGAGTGAATTTTAGATAAGAGAAAGTGTGTGATTAGAAGTGATAATAATAAGTTAGTGAATCATAAGTTAAAACCCTAGTACGCGCGATTTAAGGAAAATCGGTTTGAACCGACGTGCACCATTTGCTATCGAATGAGTGCACCACTTGAACACTACTTTATTACCTTAATCTCCTTGTTATTAATGGAGCAAAATCATCCCTAAAATATCTCCTAAAGCAGCCGAAATTTTGGACTAAAGAAAAGGGAGAAAAGAAAAAAATAATAATAAGCCATCTTGAGTTGACACTTGTTGGCAATCCATGGAACTTTGACCTAATGAGTTTCTTTCCTTTTTATCTTCTTCTTGGCTCCATTTTATTCCATTTTTCTTGAGCTTGGATGAAATTTTAGGGGAGAAAAACAAGAGGAGAGAACCTCATTTCATCTTGGGATTTTAGCTTCTTTGAGTGAAAAATCAAGAATCTAAACCGATTAATCCTTTCTTTGAGCACTTGGGAAGCTTGGTGTGCTAAAAGTTTACAAGGAGAGGTGGTGGATATCTCTTCCAAGCATCTTAGTGAGGTATTATGGCTGTCCATCCTATTTCTTTCCCTTCATCTTGCTTAAGTTGTGTAGCAACTCATATTCTTGGTTAATGATAGCTATGTAAGTAGTTTTGATGTTTATGGTGGATTTGTGAGTTAGGGTTTTGAATTGTTTAGCTGTATTTCTTCTTGTTTAGATAGAATATGATGTGAATAAGCTTAGATAAGGAGTTGAAGTAGTGGTTCAAGCTAGAAATGTGAAGTTTATGCCTTGAATGCATTAAATTCCAGATTTAAGGATTTCAAATGCTCTGTTCTGACAAGTTCTATTCGTGTATGATAGAGGCCGAAGTGGGTTTAGGTTAAAACATGAAAATTGTAGGAAATGATGTCATATAGCTGCCTGTAAAATTTTAGCTCAGTTTGAATACTGTAGCATGTGAAATGGCTGAAATACCCCTGACTGCCAAAAGCTTCATTTTGCGGACAGTTTTGTGATTTCACACATTTGGCTTCATTTTTCACTTTGATCCATATCAAACCGGTCTTTGGCCAAAACACAAAAGTTTTAGCTCTATTTTCAGCTTTCCAACGCAACTGAAAACACCTCAAATAGAGTTGTGTAGCCTGAGTTATTGTCATTTGAATTCAGTACTGACAACCGTACAGACAAGGACCTTCCGGTTCTGTAATCTATACTTTTGACCTAGATTAATTGTGAACTGGATTGCGTGGTCTTCATGAAAGTTGTAGCCCTTTGTCTTATCTTCAAAACGGTATAAATTTCACACCAATCCAATAAACATAACTCTAGTTGTGACTAAAATGTTATAAGATGTTGAATCTGCCATTTAGCTATTTGCCTTTAAACTTGATTTCCGATTGCCTTGTTAAGACTTGTGTTGTACTTGGATGATTTTGAGCCATTGAACGGCTATTGTGATAAGATTGATTATTTGTACGTGTTTTGGGGATGAATTAAGAAAAACAATGAAGCCATAAATGGCTGGAAAATAGATAAACACAAAGGGCGTACTGCCCAAATTTTCACTTAAGGGCTAGGTAGATATACTTGCGACTTGAGTAAGGATTTGAGGACGAATCTAACTCGAATTGTCTAGGTTGTTCTTTTGTAGAGGTATATAAGTTAGAATTCGGCCGAAACTTGTACCCTTGGAAAATGAAAGTAACGACTAATAGAAGTACGTTTTTCTTGTCACTTCGACTCAAATGGTGATTTCAAAGTTTAATCGCTTCAAAGTTTCAAAGTTTTAAGAGCGAGCATGAATACTACCTAAATGAGTTTCAGTTACTTGATTTTCTTTAAGCGAAACTCTAAAGTTTCGAGCCCTAGTTGATTTCCAACTCTTAAATGATATTTTATCGCAGATTTGAACTCCACACAAGGAGTAATACCTGAACGTGAATCGAAGAAGCACTAAATCTTTGGTGAGTGCTTCCAAATACCTGATTGAACTGGATACTTGTTTTCAATACTTGACCAATGTAATTTAATGATGTGTAATTTGTTTGATCGGGCAAGAGTGTACTTTATTGCACTTGCCCTAATATGATATATACTTGTTTATTGTTGCAATTGACTTGATATATTTGTACTTGACTTATAAGTGCTGAGTGGCAGCATGTATCACACTCAATGTGAGTGGGAGGTGCCTCTCATTCCCGTCTCCGTACTTTTACTTTGATTCAGTCGATTGGAGATGTTATCTCATCAATTTCTTGGGGACCCAAACCCCACTGGCTAGTTAATCGAGTCGAGCCAGCAAGGGATTGGTTGATTAGATAACGAACCATGGGTAGTTAGTGTTGTCGAGGGGAGTGTTATCTCCTCGACTAAATCGGTACACTCGAGTATTATCACCAGTGTTTATTAAGGATTTTGGGCCCAGTAGGGGGTTTGGCTGGTGGACGGAGAGTAGTTTAAGTGGTGCTCTACTGGATTGGTTACTTACTTGAAAGTTAACGGAGTGTCAACTATTACTTGATTAAGCTCTGGTGATGCAATGGGAATTTGGCTCCTGAGAGCCATCTGTATCCTTATACTTTGGAATGATTAGAACTTATCATGTTATTGTTTCGTTTTAAAAGAAAAACTTTACACTCGCTCATTTTGAGATTTGCTACTTGAAGTGTTATTACTCACTTTTATGAACTTTTCATACTCATTACTTTGTTACAGTGAAACTCATACTTATAAACAATGGTCGATTTGCTATTTGGAACCTCACTGGGCTTTTAGCTCATTCCACGCTATTTGTTTTCCTTACAGGGGGTACGAGCGAGGCGTGGGACTGGTACAGACTAGTGTAGTCCAGTTTTTTAATTTTGTAATTGTACTCGCACTAGTCGCTCAATTCGGGTTGAATGTATTTAGAATTCCAATCTTTTGATGTATTTGGGATTGTATGGATGGTTGAGATAGAAATGAATGTATTTGTATGTTCTAAACATGGGAACTGTTATTTCGTTTATTATTGAGGTTGCACCCTATTTTATTTGATGTGAGTGAGTGAGTTCTGGCGAGAGTTGGGCAGGCGACTCATTAAACCCTAGGGTACGCCCTAGGGAAAGGTGGGGTCGTCACAGATGGTATCAGAGCTGCTTCGCGTGGTCTCTGCGCGGAGTGAACTTGGGCCAAGTGGTGATATGGTCCCGATTATGTGAATAAGTGTAAAGGACTAAGTGCTCTTCTTGGACGTAAGCTATGAATCGTGCCTGTTATAAGTGGAAATCCCTTATCATGGATAGATATGTACGTCAGGTAGGAATCTCTAGTTGGGGTGATTTACTCCCGAACTTAAAGTAAACATATTTTCTTAAAGTATTTCAGCTAGGGTAGGAATCCATTAGTTTAAGAAAATACTCTCCTTTCAGGTAGGAATCCATTAGTTAGAAAATACTCTCCTTTTACATTTTTGATGACCTGAAAATTATTTTATATTTTATCTTATTTTTTTGAATACACTTTCTTTTACTTTACTTTAGTTGTCTTAATTTTTTAGATACTTTTATAAATGAGTCAATATTTTTGTCGTTTTTCTTCTATAATTAGTGCATGTTAAGTTAGTAGTGTATTATGGAAGTGGGACCCACTAGTGTGGTGTGTAATAAATTCAGTGAACAAAAACGGTATTTTTACAAGAGGGATTATGTGATTTGAAGTGTTAAGAGTGAATTAGAGGAAAACAATATAGATTAGTAATTAGAGACAATGGAAAGACAAAGAGATAAGCTAAACCCTAAGCCACCACTTGTCAACAATCCAACTACTTGTTGGCCAAGACTAGTCTTTGACTTTATCTTGAAAAATTGAAGCAAAACTCTTCACTTTCTTTCTCTTTTTGGCTGAACCTCTAAGCAAGAAAAGAAAGAAAAGGAATCTCCAATTCCAACTTAATCTCTTGCTTGATTCCTTGAGAATTCACCATAAAACCCTAATCCAATCCATAAGAAGTTGTATCACGGAAGTTGGGAAAGCTTGTGTGGAGTGATTTGGGGAAAAGAGAGCTCTTGGTTGCATTTCTCCCTAGGGTTTGAAGGTATTTATGTCAAGAAACTACCTTTTATTTTTTTATCTTGCACTTGAATGGATTTATGACTTGATTATGGTAGTTCTCATGGAAAATTTCCTAGTTTTGTGCAGTAGTTTGAAATTTCCAGTTTTGATTGAGAAATTCCAGCTTTGAAATACTAATTTCAGCTTTGCTATGTCCTTTTAGTCTTGCCATGAGGATTTTTTAGCTTTTGTATGCACTTTGGCTTCACTATAGGAATTTTCAGCTTTTGGTTGTAAATTTCAGCTTAAGGTTCAATTTTCCAGCTTTGTTATGGTTGCATATGAGCTAGGTATATGTCCAATTTGGTTAGCCTTATGGCCTAGAACAAGTACTCCTTATATCTTGTAACTTGTGGTCTTGATTAAAGTTGATTTGCCATGAAGTTGAGCTTTAAATTTGGAGGAGAAACTTAAGGAAATTAGGGGAAATGCTGGCTGAATGGGAATCATCTTGGTTTCCTTTAATTGTGGGGTGATTTTGTGGTAAATTTACCTAAGATACTTGGTGAACCATTAAGCTTTATTTGTGTGCTGAATTTTACTTGAAATAAAGAGGTTTCATTGGTGTTTCCCTCTAATTTTGTTGGCTGCGAATTGTTTGTTGGCCAAACTGTTGGTGAGGCATTTCACTTTGCTTTTCAACTTGTTCATGTTGAGTTTGGCCAAATCTTGTTCCAAACACTTGTTAAGACTCTTGTGGGTTGAACTTGAGTGAAAACCATGAGTTTTGGAAGGTGAAAACCTGATGCGGATACGGGTGTGCAATAATTAACTTCAACCTTGGGTCAAGGATCCTTTGGTCCACATTGGCGGTTCGATGACAAGATCAAGAACCAAGAAGGTGAAGGAAGCTTTACGAGCCTTGATCATTCACCATACAAGCAAGGAACAAGCTAAGTTTGAAGATTTGATGGACCATGAAGTTACTTTGTTCACTTGTACGTTTGAAGTAAAGGAGTGATCTCATACTTGTTAGCTTAGTTGGTAGTTGTTTTAAGACTGTCCCGTTTAGTAGTTGTTAGGCGTTGAGTATTTTATTACTTATCGGGCCTTATCGGAAAGCCTTAAAGAGCTGGCTCTTTAAGCTCTTTATGCGGACCGAATTTCTTCCAGGTTTATGTGGGCCGGATTTGCCCTAGTTTTAGCCTATAAAAGGCACCTATTGTAAGAGTAAAAGACAGAGATTATTACAACCAGAAATCGTGAGGAATTTTCCTTCAAGTTCTTAATCGAACTTACTCTTGAATTCTTGAGTTCATTGCTTAGGATTCAAATCTGACTTTATCGATTAGTTTGTTCCCTAATCGTGGTGTCGCTTCATCCATCCTTATTTGCTTAAGGTTGCTGATTACCTTTGTGTGTCAGAGGTCTTGAGTTCATGAGAACAATCGAGTTCAATTTCTGTTGGGAGAAAAGATCCAACTCTGATAATTACAAGGTTGGGAGGTTCTAGGAGGGTCTTCCCCTAGGGTTGCCTATATCAGTTGGTAATCAGAGCATCAGGTTAATTCTCTTTTAATTGAAGTTGTTCATATCTTGTTAGTTTGTGTCTTTTGTCAAAAAAACAAAAAAACTGTAGCGATTACTGTTCATCGTTACTGTTCCGAATTACTGTTCATCGTACTGTAGCGTACTGTTCACGTTACTGTTCATCCGAGTAAAAAAAAAAAAACTGTTTGGGTGTTGTCTTTTTGTGTTTTCTGTCCAAGTTCTTGGATTTGTTATACTTGTGTTTGGGTTGTTAGGGTTTAAAGAAAAAAAAAAAAAAAGAGTCACGTACCTTATATTGTTTTAGTGTCCAAGTTGCTAGAGTATTGCTGGAATTTTCTTTTGAGTATTGCTGAAATTCTGTTTTGCCTATTTCTTGAGTATTGGTTGTTGTTCTTGCAAACCCTAAACACCACAACGTAATTTGGGAAAATTCTTGTGTTTCTTGAACAAATTCTTGAAGTTCTTGGACCACCAAGTCTTGTTTTGAAAATTCTTGAACAATAAACCAAGAACTAGGGTTTTCTTGGAATTGGCATAACCTTTCATCCGTTTTCTTGAACTTGTTGGTGTGATCTGAATTTGTGTTCCTTGAAGAGCCGGAAAAAAAAGAGAAAAAAAAAAAGAAGAAGAGAAGGAATTGGCTCTCATACAAAGGAAATCAAGTTTCCAAAAAAATCGTGAGTTTCAATTCTTGGTGGGTTCCCAAATCTTGATTAGTCTCCAAATCTTGGTTGATTTCCCAAAACTTGGGTTTCCTAATTTTGATTGGTTTCCAACTCTTGAGTTCCAATCTTAATTGAATTTCAACGACTCCAAACTACCTAACCAGACCCCAAGCACCCCAAAATCAGTTTCCAAAACCAAACCTAAACCGCCACAAACATCTTAGCCACACCGCCTTTAAATTCTTGGGTTTCTAAAATCGGTTGAGCTAGTCTTTGCGAGCCGATTTCCCTGAAATTTGAGGACTGGTTCTTGCATTATTTGAACATCCCAAAAGCACCACTTACCCTCCAAAATACTGACCAGAAACTCAGCAAAACAGCAGCTCAAAAAAAAAAAGTTCCAGCTTCGGGTAGAGTTTTTCTAGGATTTACAAAATTCTGCTTTGTGTCTTATTACTTGCTTATAGGGTAATTAATTCTGGAATTTTTGAGAGTTTGAGTTGTTTTAAGAACTTCGAGAAGGAAAATTGAGAGTGAGTGTGTTTTCTTGAGTGATACACGAGTGCTTTGCAAGGTAGACTAGGATACACTTGTTTTGCAGGTTGGACAATATGTCTCAAGAGGGGAACATGCCTGAGCCGTCTGAGACCGACGTGTCACTCAAACTGGTGCTCCAAACTCTTCAAAAACAAGCGGAGAGACATGAATTTACGATGGCACAAATATCCGACAGGTTGGCTGCCATTGAGATGCGAGGTACTGGAGATATTCCCAATAGGGCTTCAAGTGCTCAGAGTGTTGAGCATGATGCGGATGATGAGGGGTATCATTCTAACACCTCATTCCGATCAAGGAAAAGCCACAGGAAAGCGAGGGAAGGCCGAGACCGACCTAGGAGAACCGATGACAATCTTGGTTCCATCAAGACTAAGATGCCTACCTTTCATGGGAAAAATGATCCAGAAGCTTACTTGGATTGGGTTAGGCGAGTTGAGCAAGTGTTTGAAGTCCACAATTACTCTGAAGAGAAAAAGGTGAAACTTGCAGCTATTGAATTTCAAGATTATGCATCTATTTGGTGGGAGCAAGTATGTGCCACAAGGAGGAGAAATAGGGAACAATCGATTGACACTTGGACTGAAATGAAGCAAGTGATGAGGAAACGATTTGTACCCTTCCATTATACCACAGACTTGTACAATCGAGAGAACGAACATAAACTCAAGCAAGAGAACGAATCTCTCAAGAGGAGGGGTTCCATGCAATCTACCTCTTTAAAGTTGGTTTATACAAGAGGTGATAAGAAGGTTCATTCAACATTTTCTAGGACTAAACCTAGAGTTGAACCACCTCATGCGGAGTCATTTTGGGAGACATATCAATGTCTTCTACACCAAAAACAAATGGAGTCAACTGGATGCTATCAAAGTGAGTTTTCTAAGAAAGAGATAGCTGACCCTATTCCCAACAAAGGAGTATATCATCCTATTGAACCATTTGTTGAGGAGGTTGATGATGAGAAAACAATCGAGGGCGTTAAACTAGATAAAGAGATGGAAAAATCTGATGAGATAAGTGGTAAAAAGGAAGAAAAGAGAGAAAGTGAGACGATTTGGAGCAAAAATGTGAGGGCTTATTGTTTTTCTAACGAACTTACCTTTGCTTTATTTAGTGTTTCTTCGTTTGTGCAGATTAAGCAAAGTCAAGTGAAGTTCGTCATGCTATGCTCCATTCCAAAGTCACTTGTACAATTCACTAGCTTCCATGGAGTTTGTCTTTTAGGAATTGAATCTATTTGGAATCATCTCATGGAACAATTTCAATTCAAATCTGTCCATACCAAAGGGGAATCAAGTCAAATCCACCATGAAGGGAGAATTCTGAAATTTGACTCTCATTTGCTACCTATGGGTCATTCATCATCTTTACCTTCTTTTGAGTATAATTTCCATCCTAACACTTGTATTTCTTATCCAGATTTTGAAGAAAAGTGTAAAAGGCTAGCAATGCCTTCTCAAGTTGAATCAATTGGTGGAAGGAATAATGAAGTGGCAAAGGGAGTATTCACATTTAAAACTTGTTCTATACCTTCTTACCATTTAGTTGATGATGTACCATTACTTCTTTACCCAATTTCTAATTTGTTTCAAGTTGAAGGTTATTTTGTTTTTGTAAGTTGTAAAGCTGTCCAAAATTTTTCAGTTTTGATTAAAGACTTACAACCTGATTTCGTGCTTTTTCCAACTAAAGGTGGTGATCTTTCATGCTTATTCACACAGCCAAAAATTGGTGGCCAAGTGCTCAATTTGTCAGCTTCAACTTGTGCTAGTTCGAGTAACCCTCATGAAGTGGAATTCAATTGTTTGCTACCTTATATATTGGAAGAAGAGAAATTGCGTGTCACGCAAGATCCCAAAGCCGTCCTCCACGAGTTGTTTAGTGCCTCATCCATGCAACAACATGCTCACAATTTATCCATGCAAGATGATTCAAATCAATGTCAACTAGTGCTGGATTTTACACCTTTGCACAATCAAGGTGTCAATGTGAAGATCCATGACCAAAGACTAATTAGAGAGTTTTTCATTGCCACTTGGGATTTTCACATGCCTTACACAAGCTCTTTCCTACCTTGGCGCATGTTCTTGTTTGAGAGCTTCCCGAAGCTGACCAAACGACATGCAACATGGCTCGTAGTCATTCATCTATTTCCAACATTGCTGTCCTTTAAGCGCACCATCGATTTGTGGACAAATCACTTTCAAGAGCAGACTTTGAAGATTCGAGGACGAATCTTTTCGAGGAAAGAGGGAATGATGCGGATACGGGTGTGCAATAATTAACTTCAACCTTGGGTCAAGGATCCTTTGGTCCACATTGGCGGTTCGATGACAAGATCAAGAACCAAGAAGGTGAAGGAAGCTTTACGAGCCTTGATCATTCACCATACAAGCAAGGAACAAGCTAAGTTTGAAGATTTGATGGACCATGAAGTTACTTTGTTCACTTGTACGTTTGAAGTAAAGGAGTGATCTCATACTTGTTAGCTTAGTTGGTAGTTGTTTTAAGACTGTCCCGTTTAGTAGTTGTTAGGCGTTGAGTATTTTATTACTTATCGGGCCTTATCGGAAAGCCTTAAAGAGCTGGCTCTTTAAGCTCTTTATGCGGACCGAATTTCTTCCAGGTTTATGTGGGCCGGATTTGCCCTAGTTTTAGCCTATAAAAGGCACCTATTGTAAGAGTAAAAGACAGAGATTATTACAACCAGAAATCGTGAGGAATTTTCCTTCAAGTTCTTAATTGAACTTACTCTTGAATTCTTGAGTTCATTGCTTAGGATTCAAATCTGACTTTATCGATTAGTTTGTTCCCTAATCGTGGTGTCGCTTCATCCATCCTTATTTGCTTAAGGTTGCTAATTACCTTTGTGTGTCAGAGGTCTTGAGTTCATGAGAACAATCGAGTTCAATTTCTGTTGGGAGAAAAGATCCAACTCTGATAATTACAAGGTTGGGAGGTTCTAGGAGGGTCTTCCCCTAGGGTTGCCTATATCAAAACCTCATGTTGCGCTTGTTTCTTTTCAAAAATTCTGGTAGGCTGGCAGCCCAGTTACCCTACTATTTTTAACCTTAATGTCCTTTCGTTTGGTGGTCTTTTGGATTCACTCTTGTTCATATCACTTGTTAAAACCTTGAGCTACGATGGCGTGTTGAATTGGAGTGACTCTAATAGTTTAAAAAGGTGAACCACCTTGGTTTCTTCACTGTTTTGTGTGACGACCCCACCTTCCCCTAGGGCGTACCCAAGGGTTTGGCTGACCACCTGTCCAATTTTCCCCAAGACTCACTCACTTACATTCTGGAAATAGTCTTTCACGCCTCTAGATTAACATAGAAGGTCCTCAAATCAACCATAATTCAACTTCATATACAAGTCAAAATGAAACGTAGATTTACATTGCCAAATATCCCAAATACATTCAATCCATAAAAGTACAAGTACAAGAAACTTATACACACTAGTTCACGCTTGCTCCAGCCTTCACTCCTGTAAGGAAAACAAACTAATGAAATGAACTAAAAGCCCAGTGAGGTTCCCAAACAAGCATTCAAGCAGGCAAAACACAGAAACATTTATATTTGGCACTTTGCACACTTGGCACAGTAATAAGCAATCATTCAAGAATCAATCATTCATTCATTGAAAGGATACGTGCTCACTTGGAGCCATTCATTTAAGTCATTCATTCATTCATTCGCCAACCAGTTTCCTTATCCCTCTTACATTAGAAAACATTTTCAAGTGAAAACTCCTTTAGTGTCATGTCATTCATTCATTGATTTCATTGCATTGAATTCACTGGCCAATTCTTCACCAGATTTCGTGGTAATATTCGAGTATACCAACATTGTCCCAGGGTCACCAGCCGCCCGACCGAGTCCGCTTCTGGCTCGAGTCGATTGGCAATGAAGGGCAAGGGCCCAATTCAGCCAAAAAGCTTACATTCATGCACAAGTAGCATTCAATCATTGAAAATTCATTTTTGCTTGGGTCAAGTGCGATAAAGTACACACTCGCCCATCCAAAATCTATTTAGCAATCATTAGAAAGCATTTAACATTCTGGCAACATTCACAACATTTCACATAGTCATTTAAAACACACACATGCAAGGAACACTCATCGATTTTAGTAGCGTAAATGTCAGAAGTTCATCCCCAGGTTATACTTGTGCTCACTAATAAACCCTAAGAACAACCAAGATAAAGATATTATGGTCCATCCATCCAAAGCTTAAGTGAACAAAGTTCGTATATTAGGCTCAACTATAAGCCACAAGCCTATACAAGATGGCCTCTCAAACACGTAGGGTTCAAAGGCAAATTTGAAGGTTCAACTCAAGGAAAAATCTAAATGTATTCTAAAAGTGAGGAGAGCAATTTAAGCATCCAAAATCTCACCAAAATAAGGTTTAAAACCCAGAAAATGTTTTCCTAAGTTTTCCAAGTCCCACTCAATCCATTTGATAGAATTTCCAGCTTTGGTGACATTCTTTGAAAGAGTATAACTTGAATTCTGTAAGTCAAAAAATCATAAATCTTATACCATTCGAAAATAGACTCAAAATTCTGCAACTCTCTAGAAGACACCTTCATAAAATTCAGCGCATAAATTAGTCAAATCTCAGCCTCAATTCACTGCTCAACTAAGTGCAAAAACAGGACAATCTTGGATTTTCAGCCCACTTTGAAATTTTGCTGATATTTATAGAAAGTGAACCAAATTATGAATTTTACATGATTTAAAAAACTATGAGTCTAGTTTCAAACGCAACAAATAAAATTCAATTCTGACTTTTCTACACGAAGTTATAGCAAATTTTCCAAAGTTGCGCAGGGCTTCCAGCAAGCAATGACTTTGGAAAACTAGGTTTTTTTCCCTTCTTAACCTCTTTGTTTTGGCTCAAAACTAACACACATGCAAAGAAATAGATTGTAACAAGTGCTTTGAGTAAAATCATATGCAAGAGGAAAACAAAATTGCTCTAAATTCACACCTCAACCACCACTCATATCACAAGAAAAGAGAAACGAAATTTCAGTAGCATTTCCTCTTATTTTCCCCTAATTTCCAGCTATTTTCAAGGCTTCATTCTCACCACAAGACAGCTTCAAATCAAGCATATACATACCAGGCCACCAACTCACTACATCAAGCATATACATAGCATATAACCATCACATACTCAAGCTGGAAAAGTTAAACCCTAGACTGGAAATTCACAACTAAAGCTGAAAAATCCTATTTTGAAGCTAAAATTTCATACCAAAGCTAGAAATTTTCATATCCAAACTTTCATATCCAAATCAAAGCTAGAAACTCCCAATTTATGGCTGAAAAATATAAATAAAAACTGAAAAATTCCAACAACATCACAAATCCATGAAACCAGCCACAAAACTTCCATATTCAAGTCATATGCCCAATAAATTGCAAGAATTGAAAGAAAAGCAAGTTCCTTAGCTTCATACCTTCAAACCCCCAAGGAAAAATATAAAACAAGGGCTTTCTTCCTCAAGTAACTCCACCAAAAGCTTCCTTCCAAGCATAACTCAAGGTTTTGTGAAGTGGATTAAGGTTGGTCCTTGGTTTCTTCACAAATCAAGATGAAAGTTGGGAGTTTTCTCTCTTCTCTCTCCCTCTTAGGTTCGGCCACAAGGAAGAAAAAAATGAGAGGTTTTTGGTTCAATTTTGGAAGACCAACACAAAACTTTCTTGGTCCAAGTCCTAGTCAAAGTTTGGTTAGATCGTCGACAAGTCGCGGCAAATGGTTCTGTGACGACCCTACTTCCCCCTAAGGCGTACCAAAGGGTTCGGCGGACTACCTGTCCAACTCTCGCCAGGACTCACTCACTTGTATCACAAGCATACATCCATAGACTATAAATAGCATCGCAATTCAATCTTATAATTTACATTGACGCACAATCAAGATACAAAACCTCAATATACCCAAACTGGTTCAAAGTGTATACAATCCAGATACAAAAAATTCTATTCGAGTAATAGCGCGAGTACAAGTCAAAAGTGCAAAATAACTAGACTACTCTAGTCTTTACATATCTCACGTCTCGCTCGTACCCCTGTAAGGAAAACAAATGGAGTGGAATGAGCTAAAAGCCCAGTGAGGTTCCAAATAGCAAATTGACCATTACTTATAAGTACAAGTTTTTGATATAACAAAGTAACGAGCATGAAGAGTTCATAAAAGTGAGCAATAACACGTCAAGTAGCAATCTCAAAATGAGCGAGTGTAAAAGTTTTTCAGAATAAACAATCATCCAATAAGCAATAATCATTCCAAAGCATAAGGATACGGATGGCTCACAGGAGCCAATTCCCATTTTATTACCAGAAGCTTGATCACGTAGTAGTTGACACTCCGTCAACTTTCAAGTAAAGGAACCAATCCAGTAGAGCACCACTTACGCTACTCTCCGTCCACCATTCAAACCCCCTACTGGGCCCAAAATCCTCAAGAAACACGGGTGGTAATACTCGAGTATACCGATTAGTCGAGGAGATATCACTCCACTCGACAAACAAGAGACCCAGGGTTCATTACCCAATCGACCAAGCCCTTGCCGGCTCGACTCGAGTAACTTTGTGAGGACTCGTAAAATTATTATTTTTTCGACCCCTCATTTTTGCTCATTTAATTATTTATTCATATATTTGCTCTGATTATTATTTTCTAGCCTCATTAGACCTAAGTACATGGTATTATAGTTTCGTTACATTTTTAAAGTGTCTCGTTTCAAAAATTAATTTTCTTAGGAGCTTGTTTAGAGAAAAGGTGAAAATACGTTTGGAGAATTTTTGCCAATTGAGAATACAATTAGCCTGGAAATTTGGGACATGTACAACGGTTTTAAAATAGGTAATTTTAGATTTAAGTACTTAAATGATAGTTAATAGTATTATCGTTATAAGAATTTCTCGGAGGTTTCGCGTAATAGCGCTAAAATTTGACGGTACGCGTTTTCACACGCGCGGCTTTATTTGAGGGACTTTAGACCCTTATTTAGAGACAATTAGGAGTGAATAATATTTATATGAACATTAGTGCATTAGAGGTTTAGTGCACTAGTGAACCAAACGCGAGAGAAATCGAGCCCTAAACGCACCAAACGAGCCCTAATGAGAGTTGACTTTGGAGTGAATTTTCACCACTCATTTTAATCTTCCCTTGGAAGGTAGAATTGATCATATTTCACTCTTTCTTCTCTCCCATAGTGCCGACCAGCCCACCTCTCTCTCTCACTCCATTATTTCAAAATTTTCTTCACCAAATCAACCACAAAACTTCAATCAATCTTCACCAAACTTGAAGACCATCTAGCAAACTACTTGGAGGTTGGATCTAGCTAACTAAGGGGCTGCATTTCACGGTTTCTTGGAGCCTCTTGAGGACCGAAATTTCTGATCTAAAGCACTAAGGAGGTATAACATCATCCTACACCTTAAACTTGGTTTATGATGGTAGAAATGCATCTTTAAGCTATTGCATGTATATGGATGGCTTGATATTGTTGGAAAATTTGAAAAGTGGGCTCTATGAATTCCCACTCTTGGGTTGTTGCTGATTAGAGGTTTAATGTTGGATTTAATGATAGTTTAGTGGTTAAAATGATGGATTTATGGAGTATTATGGTTGGAAACTCAAAGTTAAGGTCATGACAAGAAATTTCCGAAACTGCCCCTGTTTTGTTCGGCCATGATAAGGCCAATTTTTGGTGATCTATTGGCTTGAACCTAATGTTTATATGTTATGTTAGATGTGCAAAAATTTTCATTGGAAAACATTAACGTTTGGATGGGCAAATGAATTTATTCGTGAACTAGGCAAGCTGGAAAACTATTTTCGGATAACTCTGTCCAGTGGTAGCATTTTGACCATAACTCTGTCCTCCAATGTCGAAATTGAGTACCGTTGGTGGCATTAGAAACTAGACATCCATACCTTTCCAACGGTATAAAATATGAATTCTGATTCCATGTGTAGGAGCCGAACCATTCGTTTTAAGATAGCTGTCCTGTCTCTCGGATCTGCTGGAATGATTTGTAGAGGCAGCAACTTGAGGCTCAATTTCGAGCTGGTTGCTTGCCAAATTTCAGAACATTTCCTTCTGTGAACTTTTAGCCCTATGAATTTATTTTCCAATGCCATAAACCATGCTCAATTCTGAGTTAGGTCGACTGAGTTGTGATCAAAACAAGAACACTGCTCTGTTTTGGAAAAACTTAATTTTGGACAGATTTGAGATAAGACTTGTTGTGGTCTTACTAAATGAAATTCATGGTGTTAAACACCTACCAAATGTACCATGAAAGTTCCTTAGACTTTCCTTTCACATATGAACCATGATTGAAGGATTTTCTTAGCCAAACGATTGGATTTGGAAAGAAAAGGGATTAAAGGCAGATTGCCTTAAGAATTTTTTCTGAACTTTAGTTGGTTCGTTGACTACCTTCCTGAAGGTATTTTTCAGTGAAACTTGATAGAGAGATATGCTTCATATAAGAGTAAAATACTGCCAATTTTGGTACCAATCCAAGTTTGTTTCGATACCTAACTAAACTCCTAGTGTTGGAGGTTCAAATCTGGAAATTCTTCTCCAGTCTTGAATTTTCTCCAACTTTGAGCTACCGTATCTCGGTACTCGAAACTCCGATTCTTGATCTGCTTGTTTTGCTATAAACCTCACTTGCAACTCTAATTGAGTTACAAATTTTAGAGGCCGGTTCGTAACGTGTGAATCGTGCCGAATTTTCAAAGTTGGCCGAAATCCAACTTAATTCTGCCTTGTAAACCGAGTCTGTACCTTCAAGCTCATTTTTGAGCACTTTCCACTTCGATTCATGGAAAAGTGTCTTCTAGGAACTTGTAGTACTTTCTAAGAGGTTTCCAACGGTATAAATTTTTCCAATTCTCGACTTGTGCAGAGTGAGTTACGATTTTTCAAAGATTCATAATAAAACTGAAATTTTCCAATTTCAAGGAAGTAGAGTTTTTCAAGAACTCTTTATTCTTTTGATATTATCTAAACGTTTTAACCCCGATTTCCTAGATAAAGACTTAAATACTTTTGAACGTTATCAAACCCCACTCAAACCTCGATTTACGAGTAATTGAGGTTCATTTTCAAGGAATTTCCTAGATTAATACTAGTGAACGAATTATTCCTCGATATTTGGGAT
The DNA here is from genome assembly GCF_003713205.1 of Coffea eugenioides. NCBI lineage: Eukaryota > Viridiplantae > Streptophyta > Magnoliopsida > Gentianales > Rubiaceae > Coffea > Coffea eugenioides. Next base: position 30,136 of record NW_020862491.1, on the reverse strand, counting down.
ATGAATGATAATTCACTATTATTTGCTCAGGCGCACACGAGGACCTTCAAGAGGATTCCCCGGTGGACGCTTGAACTTCCCTTGACCTTACTTACACCTAATACTTGGTGAGTGTCAGGTGTATGTAAACTGTTACATGTTTAATTGTTATTAATGATTGGAAATCTTGAAAGTGGAGTCGAGTGTGTACTTTACCACACTCGTTCTCATTAGAAATGAAATTTTAATGATTGAAATGCATTGAATGAATGATTGAAATGCATTGAATGAATGAAATGTAATGGTATGCTAGCTGCATACGTCGTTGGAGTGAATCTCCTCGACACACAAGTGCACATGGGGACGCCCAAATCTCATTGGCCGACCTTGGACTCGAGCCGGCATGGGCTTGGTCGGGAACCTTGGCGAGCCATGAGATGTATAAGCTTGACTTAATGAGAGGTCTTGCTTGGCATACTCGAGTAGTATCGCCACAAACAAATGACAGGGGGGCCCGATACAGGGGTATGTAAGGTGAAAGGGGACAGGTTAAGTGGAGTTCTACGGACTAAACCTACCCGATTGACGGAGTGTCAATTCGTGGAGGTTATTGAATGTGCAAGTGGAATATAGCTCCTGAGAGCTCCAGTATCCTTGAATTGTTTCTGGTTATATTTCCAGTAAATTGTTAATTACTAAAAATGCGATTGCTTGACTTGTAAATTGAGATTGTTATTTGAACAATGTGCTTGCATGTGTGTTCTTGGCCTCACGAGCGTTTTGCTCACCCTGTAGATTTGTTTTCCTTAACAGGACTGGATCCGGGGACGAATTGGAGAAACCCTCCTGATGTACTTTTGTTTAGGGTTTCTATCATCATTTTGACTATGCTCTTGGTTTTGGGTTGTACTTTTGTATTTGGAACGTAGTACTTGGGCATGAGATGAATTTGGGTTTAAAGTTGTATTTTGAACACCCGATGTACGGGTTGGATAATGGATGACCATGGTTAACTTGAACGCTTCCGCATCACTGTATTTATATTATTGTACTTGTGACTTTTAGATTAGTAATGAGCTTGAATGTTTTGTGTGAGTCCTGGCGAGAGCTGGGCAGGCGTCCCGCAGATACCCTTTGGTTCGCCTTAGGGAGAAGTGGGGGCGTCACAGTTGGTATCAGAGCGCTAGGTTAGCGCTAGGATAGAGATCTATATGGGAGACATAGTGGATACTCTACCCTTAGAACCTAAGACCGGATAATTAAGTTATACTTTAAAGGGTATTTGGGACATACTAGTGATTGGGCTAGGCATGCATAAACGACATTCGAACTAGATAGTGATTTAAATTTCTAACCTGAAAAGTGCTATTATTTTGCAGGGATGGAAAATGGAAATGGAGTTCCGACAGCTAATGGGGATGGCCATGCGAATGGTCATGTAGTGCCTCCTAGGCCTATCTATTACCGAGCTTTAGTTGGGGAAGCTCGTGTACGCTACTCGCCTGATTCTCGATACCCCCGATGTGCTTGTAGGGTGACTTTTGCTTACCCAAACCATGTTGTATTGGCCTTGGACGACGAGCGTCGTCAGTTGGTGACTGCCAACTTGGACTTACAGGCTGAGGTGGACGAGCTACGACAGATGGTGAGCGCTCAGGGCGAGAGGGTCGCCGAGCTTGAAGAGGTGATTGAGGGCGAGGCTGCCACATCTGCTGTGGTTAATGAGGAGCTCCGGAGCACTAGAGCTGAGAGAGGAGGTCCATAGTCGGGCTTCCGATATTGTAGCTGATGCCACTAGACTAGTCGATGAGGCTATGGGGGTAGCCCAGGACTCTGAGGAGGATCCGGAGGAGGATCCTGAGGAGGAGGTTCCTCCTGATAGTCCTACTGTGGACTAGATCTAGGCAGTTTGACTACTCTTTTGACTCTTTTGACCAGTATAGCTAGAATTAGCTGGGGTGATGCTAAGTGCTGAGGTCATTGTATTTTGCATGACTGTGTGGCTTATTTTGAAGCACTTACTCTTACTTTAGTCTTCTGTGACTAAAAGTACTTCTGTGGCACCTGTGTGCTATATTTTGTGACTACCCCATGACTTGCTAACCTATATTTTGTGCTATATGTTGACCCAACCTATTTACGTCCCAAACGCCACTTGCAATGAAATCCTTGAAGTTGAGCCCTGGAGCCACCGTAACTTTCAGACATAGAGCTCCACTCCCCATCCAATTGTCAAACCAAAAATTGTACGTTCCCCCGTTCACCAACCATACCATGGATAGTTCCACCTGCCGACTTATGTTTAACATTCTTTTCCATGTCGGCGAGTCGTGCGGCCTCATCTCCACCTGGCCCGGATGGAGACCTTTGCAGTACTTTGCCCGCATAAATTCTGCCCACAGTGAGGAGCCAGCTCGAAAACTCCACCACAATTTGCAAGAGAAAGCTGAGTATACCTCTCGAAGCCTTCTGAAACCCACGCCCCCCTCCGCGACCGGGAGACATAACTGAGCCCATCTGATCCAATGGAATTTCGCCTCATCATTAGCTGACCTCCATAAGAATTTTGCGCACGCCTGCTCGATTCTCTTGAAAATCGAGACAGGACATACCGCAGCAGAGAGTAAGTGGACAGGAATGGACGACAGAACATGCTTTATCAGGATTATTCTCCCCCCATGAGATATCAACCTTGCCTTCCAAGACATAATTCGAGCCAAGACCGCCTGACACACCTCCCCAAAGAACACTATTTTGCTTCTCCCCGTGTACAAAGGAAAGCCTAAATAACGAATTGGAAACCGATGTCTAGAGAAGTGTGTAACCCGCTCGATCACCCTCCTCCTAGCTGGAGGAAGCACCTCAAGGATCAAATAGCCACTCTTATGAGCATTTACCAGTTGCCCCGAGGATAACTGGTATGCCTCCAGGACCTGCATTACGCGCTTCAAAGCAGCCGTGGAACCATTCGTAAAAATGAGCACGTCATCAGCAAAGGCCAAGTGTGTGACGACAGGACAGCCTGGGGGGACTTTAAACCCTATGAAACCCTGCTGCAATGCTAGAGCATTGAGGCCCCTCGAGAGCATCTCCGAACCTATGATGAAAACCACTGGTGATAAAGGATCCCCCTGACGTAAACCCCTACTAAATTTGAAATACCCATGAGATTTACCATTGATAATTATAGAAAACTAGACGTTCGAAATAAGTCTCCAGACCAGATCAATCAAACTCTCTCCAAAGCCAAAAGCGCACAGCATGGAAATAATGTGCCACCACGACATCCGATCATAGGCCTTGGTCATATCAAGTTTCAATGCTACATTTCCCCCTTTTGTCTTCTTGCCGATGCCCGACACAAGCTCCTGAGCCAACAAATAGTTATCCGTTAAAGTACGGCCTTTGACAAACCCTGATTGCTGAGGGGATATAATTTTTGGCACCACCGAAGCTAGCCGACCCACCAGAATTCTGGATAGCAGTTTGTTGAAGAAGTTGCATAGGCTAATCGGTCTAAACTTTGAGAAATCTTGAGGATTCACGACTTTTGGAAGCAAGGCAATTGAGGTGGAGGTTATGAACTGAGGCAACTCACTGCCACAAAAGAAACTCACCACCGCTCTATGCACGTCCGGAGCAATTACATCCCATGCAAATGTAAAGAGCCTGCCAGTAAACCCATCTGGCCCAGCTGCACTCTCTCCGTCCATGGTAAACACCCAGTGGTGAACTTCCTCCATGTCAGGGACCTTGGCCAACATTGCATTTTCCTCGGCCGTGATTAGTTTCGGGATCAACTGCATCAATTCCCCCTGCCTGGATTCCATATAACCCGAGAACAGGTTGGTGAAGTACTCAATCGCCGCCTTCCCTATGTCGTCCTCCTTGTCCACCCACGCGCCCTCTAAGTTTTTCACCCTATGTATCGCCCCTTGCATTCTCCGTTGCTTGACCACCGCATGGAAATACCGCGTATTCCGATCACCTCCTCTAAGCCATTTGATCCGAGCCGTTTGCCTCCAAAACTATTCCTCAATTGCCAAAGCCCGATTAAGCTCTGCCTGCGCCCTGTGAACGTTCTCGAGAACCCCGTCAGACCTGTCATGTGTTAATTCCTCATCGGCCCTTGAAAGCCCCACCTCTGCTTCCCGAACAGTTGTTCCAATATCACCGAAATGTTGTTTATTCCACAACTGAATCGCCCGGCGAACAGTTAATAACTTTGAGCACAGGGCTCTAAGCGGCGACCCTTGCACCTCAGTGTCCCATGCCTCCCTAATGACCCCCAACAACTCCGGTTTGGACGTCCAAACATTTAAAAATCTAAACGGCCGCGGCCCATTGTCCATTCTCAAAGCAAATGAAATTTTCAGCGGGGCATGGTCTAACGGATGTCGTGCCAGATGCACAACTGAAATTGCCGAAGCCAAATCTGAACACTCCCCATTAATGAGCAATCTATCCAATCTCTTCCAAATTCTAGCCCTACCCCGCCTATTATTGCACCATGTATAGCTCAACCCCGAAAATCCAGCATCAAAGATCTCAGCCTCCTCCATGAATGCCAGGAATTCGCTCCCTTCCGACACCATAAATGGGCGCCCCCCTCGTTTTTCATGGCCATTCACAATGACGTTAAAATCTCCCCCGATACACCAAGGCAGTGAATGAGGCTTATCAGCTAAAAGCTTAGCCCATAAGTCCCGACGACCCTCTACCGTACATAGGGCATGCACAAAAGAGAAGATCATTGGCCCAGGGAGCCACGGATGAAGAATAGACAAAGAAATATGTTGCTCGGATGAGCTAATCACCGAACAGGTAAACGGGCAATTATAAAAAATCTACAAATTCTCCGACACATTAACAACAATGAAGTCAAAAGCTAGTCTCAAACCAATATACTCAACACGCGAGACGTCTAATTTTGGTTCTGAAATAGCTACAAATTGGATGCCATGCATTCGTATGATATGTTTTAAGTGAAGTAAATTGGCTGCGCTAGACAACCCTCTTATATTCCATAATAGCGTATTAATCATCACAAGGTACCTGGGTTTAGTTAGAGATGGAAGATGAAGATCGAAGGCGCCTATCTGATTGAAACCGCACCCGCAACCCCTTCCCTTTAGCCTTCTTAACGCTGTGATCGTTCTCCACCAGGGGATCAACGTTTAAAGCTGCCATTGGATCAGTCCCTGGCTCTGTTCGCGTGACCACTGATCTTGGTGATAAATTGCCTGCCACCCGTGGCAGGTCAATTGCCCTCCCTTCATCACTACCTTCGCTGTCTCCCATGGACTCTAAACCAGCACTCATGCCCATGAACCCTCCATCCTGATAATCAGCGACCAGCGCTAAGGCCGACACATACTGGTGCCAAACAGCTTCCTCTACCTGGAGGTCCACTCCAGCAATGCCAGCAGTTTCACCAACGCGCACCACCGTCACTCCCGCCGATGTCTCCCCCTTATCTCGCACCTTCTCAATGTCCAGTACTTGTCCAATTTCCCGCACTGGGGATTGATCCTCATTGCTGATTCTTCTCGCAGCAGCAACCTTCAATTGCCGCCGGCAATCTGGTCCAAGACCCTAGGCTAATACTGCCGAAGAGATCTGCAACTCAAACCTCCCATCAGACATGGGAGCATCTGGGACCTGACCCTCAACACGGGGTACTCCAATCGCATCCTCCTTTCCTTTGTCCATTATTTCGTTCTCCGCCATTGCTTCGCCGTCCCCGTCCCCAATCCCTGGTTTGGTATATGTTCGCTGCCACAAATGACGCACTGGCTTTTTCCTCTCCACCTGCGGTTGTCCTCCCATGTCTGAATTCAAAGCTGGGTTTTTAACACGACATTTATCCTCACTGTGCCCCTGGTGCATACAAAACCCACAATATTTAGGGAGGTTTTCTGGCACCAAGTACTGCCAGAAACCCATCTTATCTCCGACCACAATCCATACCTGACTAGGCAGCACCTTCTGCAAATCGACTTCGATGCATACGCGGGCTACGCTTGGCCGCGAACCCGAAGCAGTTGCCGCATCCACTCGCAGTGGCCGACCAAGACAAGCCACAATTGGAAACAAGCATTCTTTGTGAAAAAGATAGATTGGCAGCTTAGGCAAAGCGAACCAAACTGGCACAACCGACGACTCCCTATCCACGTGAAAATCAACAGACCATTTAAACACCCTCATTGGTGCACCATGAACATACCATACACTACGAGACCAAATCCGGTAATAATCAGCGTCGTTTGTCAAGCGGATCAGTATATGTCGACGGTCCAGCAAGCCTAGAGAAACCTCCTCCTTTAAAGCTAAAGCTCGAAAAAACTTCTGAATCTCCTCCATTATCGGTCGGCCCCTAGAAAATTTACCTACTAGTGTAAAATGAAACGGAATAGCCACACGTTCTATATCATCACTTGCGAATCGCACAGCCGGCTCTCCCCTATGTGTTGCGTTCACAGCATGCACGCGTGCTCCTCCATCTGTAGCAGCCGCCAGCGGTGTGAACAACTTCCCGCCGACGACCTCTGCAAAGGACCGGGGGCTCGTTGTTCCTGCAGCAGGAGGAATCCCCTCCCCCACGGCAGAGGCGGCCCAAGCCGTCATGCACGCACGTCAAACCCTAAGAGCTTAGCAGAAAGATTCGAGAGCACGTCAAAACCCTTTGTAGCGAATAAACTTACTTTCATTTGAACTATTCTCATTTAATTTGGAACTTATATTTGTTATAGTGTGACAGCCCCACCTCCCCCTAAGGCGAACCAGAGGGTTCGGCGGGCCGGCTGCCCAACTCTCGCCGGGACTCAGTCGTTCACTAAAGTCCTCAAATAAATTACAATATAAATCTCAAATATTACATCAAATTCTCCAATAATTACATGTCATAAGCGAAGCGGAAACAATTCCAAATAAGCCATCCAGTCATGTGAATAAGTACTACAAGTCCTTCCTTCGCCTTGAGCCCTGTGGAGGGGAATAAAATCATTTTGGGGTGAGCTAGAAGCTCAGCGAGTAACCAGTAAAATCAGTAATCAAATCGGTTTCACAATAGTTCATTTCAATGATGTCATATATCAAACGATAAGTCAAGAAACAATTACAACATTTACAAGAAACCATACATGAAAAGGATACGTTCGTTCGTTCATTCGTTCATTCGTTCGTTCTCCTGTCATTCCCCTTTCCTTCATTCATTTGAAAATGCATTTTTCATTTATCAATAAAACCCTCGTTCGTTCGTTCGTTCATTCAACCTTTCCTGGACATCGGCCAGGCTCCACCAACCTCCACCAACCTACAAGGTAATACTCGAGTATACCAAACGTTCACCCAGGTCACCATATCGCCCGACCGAGTCCGCTTCTGGCTCGAGTCGATCGGTAACAAGGGGCAGTGGCCAGTTCAGCCAAAAGGCTTACATTCATGCACAAGTAACATTTCAATCGTTCCATCTTTGAAAATTTCACATTTATCGAGGTCGAGTGCGATAAAGTACACACTCGCCTAGAAAACTCATTTTAGAAATCATTGAAAGCACTTAATACGTTATCAAATAATAATACAAGTCATGAAATCAAGAAAATACAACAAACAAGGAACACTCACATACAAGCACGCATGATATGCAATCGAGTAAATAATGCAAGAAAACAGTTCAAAAGTAACTTTGGAAACAGTTAGGGTCACTCACCTCCACGGCTTAAGAACCATCCATCATATATCATTGCCTTGCCCAAATCCAAGCCCTTCAACTCAAACTCAAAGCAATCAAATGCTTTCATAGATCGGACATCATTTTCCCTACATTTGCTTACTTTTCCAGCCGTCATGGCTTCATTATTCCCTCAACCAGTCCCAAAGTCATCCATAACACAATTTCAGTTCAATAGCCATTCCACAGGCTCAAACAATACAAGAACAAAATTAAGCCAATTTCAAGTGCGGAAATGAAGTTTACAAAAGACAGTTTTGACATCATTTTCCGGTTTTGGCACCATTGGCACTACGATTATCGGATGGAGGTGAAAGACCCACCGTTTTGAAGCTAAGAGATAGGGATACAATATTACAGAAGGTCCCTCAGCCCAGTTTCGAGTGTAACCAGGTCAAAAATGCAATCTACTACACCAAAACCGCAAAAATAGGTTCACAAATCGCATTCTGGTGCAAACATCATAAATCAGGATACCTAAGTCCAAATCCAGTAATTCCAAAGCCATCCGAAAGCTAAGACATCAGGCTACATTTCTTCAGAAGACCTCAACAACCAATTCCGAAGTATTACCAACCAAAATAACCCAGTACAGAAGCAATTCTCAAATTCTGGTAGAAACAGGACAGCAGGGGTAATTCCATATTTTCACAAGCTACGTTACTCCGATTGACCTGAAATTTTGCAGGAATCTCTAAAATATCATTCCCTACAACTTTCATTTTTTAATCCAAGGCTAATTCGGCCTCTAACTATATGCTACAGTGCCAGGCAGAATGTAAATCAAAGAAACCCTAACTTTCCAATTTTCTTTCCAAAACAGAAATTGCTTGCAATTAACCACCACATACACCTTCTAGCTTCATTCTAGATCATTTCCAATCATCATACATAACTACATAATCATTTTCATATAAAAACAGAAAAATTCCCAAAAATTATAAAACTTCATCACTTCAACCCAATTCAAGAAATCATCCATAAAATGACATGCTCTACCGCTAAAAATCCTTAATTGCTCATTATTAACATGAGAGAGAAGATATTTAACACCTCACCTTTGCAACTCCAAGAAACAAGACAACTAGAGCTTGTTCTTCACAAATGCCTCCACTCAACACCTTAAACTAGCTTAGCAACTCACTTTTGTGGAGAAATTTGGAATTTAACCGGTAGGTTTGCAAGATTCAAGCTAGAAATGAAGGAAAATTGAAGAAGCTCTCTCTCTCTTTTCTCTCCTCCATGGCCGGCCAAGATGAGCAAATGAAGATGATATTTTGGGTCAATTTTAGTATTTAGTAAAGGTAAGAAATAAGGGTCAAAGTCCAAGAGTGAATTGGATGGTGACACTTGTTACCTTTAGGTTTTAAACTTATCTTTTTGTCTCTCCAATACAAATCTCTTAACACCTTGTAAAATAATATCACTTAATACAAAATTCCAACAAGTTGTCAAAAATATATTGCATTTACCGCACTAGCGGGTCCCACGTCTAAATATACTTCAAAATTAATGTGGACTAACTTGTATCAAGGAAATGATTTGAAAACTATATTTACTAAAAAGAATGTATAAGAAATTAATATATTGAAGAAAGGCATAAAATTATAGACAAGGAACAAAATAATGTCTTAAAAATATATAAAAATTTTCGGGTTCTCACACTCATTCTTTCAGGGCGTCACATATAGTACTTTCTTTGTTTCATTGTGTTGTATTGCAATCTACTAGTTGTTCACTCAAACAAAAATTCTTGCTCCGTCTCTTGTTAAGACTGAATCTTGGGTAAATGAGCTTCATTTTGAATGAATACATATACTTATACACACACATATATATATATGTGTATGTGTGTGTATGAGAATGTGCAATTAATCCTTTGAACTGTCTAAAAATTACAAGATTATAAAGATAACTTCCTATGAATGCTTCATTACAATTGCCATTTATAAGTTATTTAAAATTCCTCTCCTGTGACGCTCCCACCTCTCCCTAGAGCGAACCTAAACTATCAGCGGGACGCCTGCCCAACTCTCGTCAGGACGCACGCACTCACTCTAACTTAATAAAGAATCACAAGTCAACCATCGACTTATAATTAAGAAATATTTCGAATATACAAGTCCAAAAACTCCCAAAGCTACCATTACAATTACAATCCAAAACACCCAACTATAATAAAATTTACACTTTAAAAGTCTCCAATATCATACAAAAGTATATTGGCTTCCACCAAAACCACTAGCTTAGAACCACCAACTTCCACCTCCAAGTCCTGTTAAGGAAAACAAACTTAAGGGGATGAGCTAACGCTCAATGAGGCCAAGAAAATTAAACAAGCAAGCAAGTAGCACCAATTAATCAAATAGCATACTTAAAAGCGATTTTAACATGAACTTTCATTTAAGTGCACAAATAGGAAATAAACACATAGAAAGGATACAGGAGCTATCAGGACCTATCTCCACGTCTCGACCGATTCAAGCCATTTGGGGTTGACTCTCCATCAACTAAAGAAGCAACATGACCGTAGCACTCCACTTACTTCCTCCATCCAACATAACACCTACTCGGATTCAAAATCAAATATTCATGTAGTAGCGATACTATTCAAGTATGCCAAGCGAGATCTCAAAAGATCAAACCATATCATTTTCTAAGGTTCACCAAACTTCTCGACCAAAACCTTGCTGGCTCGAGTTATGAGGTTAGCCATGTTAGACCCGAAAACAACCTAAGAGAAGGGTGAATTAGGTTGATTAAAAGGCTAATCAAGTTATAGGCACTTTTGCTCAATATGAAATTTACCCTCTTTTCTAAGTGATCACACAATGAATCAATCAATGAATGAACAAAATCACTTGAGAGAAGTAGAAGATATAAGCAATTTAAAGATCACAAGATAACAATAAGTAAATAAGAAGAAAGGAATTGCAAACCAATTGACTACCAAGCTCCTCTTGAGCTTGAAGATCAATTCAAACAAGCTTCTTCAAGTTGATGAAATACAACCAATCTTGTGTACAAAGGAAGACTCACTTCCTCCTTGCCCCAAACTCCACTCGGTCAAACTAGGAAGTTATATTATCCTTTAGGACAACCCTCGCAGAGCTACACTATTGAAATATTCACTCACAAATGAAAAGCTTATAATGAATTTCACACCACTAAAACTACAAATCTTCCTTGGAGAGTGTTTTTTCACTAAAACTACTTTATATCTTTGTATTTTCAGTATGCAAAAGTTATTTTGAAGTTTCTGACCATGCACTATTTATATGATACCAAGAAAGTGCTCATTAATGCTTCCAACGGATAGAAGGTAGTTGAAGAGTCAACTGGCCATTGAGAGTATCTGACGTCCGATACAGCTGATGCTTGCATCCGATAGCAGACAGTGAGCTTGAGAAATCATCTTAATTCTTTCGGACGTCCGGTACTTCTAATACTTGTGTCCGATAGCAAATACAGAGTATCTCAATTCTATCGGATGTCCGGTGATGGAGTTCTTCGTGCATCCGAAATTCTGCATTGATTGTCGGACATCCGGTGTTGTCTTCATGAGCGTCCGACAGTTTTCAACTTCCTTTATCTCTTTCAATTGCTCTTGTTCTTTGAATCAGGTTGCTTCATATTTGAAAGGATTTCTTTTTGAAAAGATATTAATATCATCCAATTGTTTTGTAAACATTAAAAGACAGGGATCAAGATCAACATTCTCCCCCTTTTTGATGATGGCAAAACAATGGATGGAAAGAAAAAAAAATGAGCATAAGCTCCTTCTTACTCATCGCATCCAAAACCAAATAGTACTAATCTCACAGCATCTCCCCCTTACACATATCAGAATGACTCCCCCTTACATATTGCATCCCTCAACAAAATCTAAAACATCAAAATAATTATAAAAACAAATCATCATTAGATTAGCATTATTCTTTTCTTCCCCTTTTTGTCATCATAAAAATCCAGTAATATTCAAAAATAGGAATAGCAGAAAATTCAGTAATATCAACTAAGATCCACTAATCATTCAAAAAACATCAAAGGAAACTCAATTCAGAGCATCGTAAACATCAAAAGAAAATTATAAAAGAACATTGAAAATGCATCCTAATATGAAGTGCAAATGACGCTAAAATGCCTAAAGTGTAATCACAAAATTTTGAAAAGTCACAATATTTAAATTTCGAACCATTGTCACTTCTAATTTTAACAATATTCAAACCAAACAGATTTTGAACTTTTGCAAATAGAGAAACGAAATTTTTTGAAAGTATCATCTTTGTGAGCAAGAAAAATCACCCAAGTGTATTTAGAATAATCATCAATAATGACTAAACAATATCTCTTACCACCCAAGTTAGCAATTTGTGTAGGACCAAACAAATCAAGATAGATGTCATTGAATCTTTTTCCTTTGAAAATGATGTTAAATTTTGAATCAAGAACTAAGCACTCATGCTTCTTGAATAAAACAAACAAATTTCTATCACATAATTGACTAACACTTAACAAGTTATAACTCAAATTGTCAACCAAAAGAACATTATGAACAAGAATCTCACCAATCTTACGAATATCTCCTACTTCAATTGCTATAGTTTTCATGTCATCTCCAAATGTCACTATGCCACTAGCCTTTGTTTTGAACTTGATGAATTGTGATGGATCCCCGATCATGTATCTTGAACATTCACTGTCTATGAACCACTTTGATTTCTTAATAATGTTCACCAGATTCACCTACTCAAGAGTTCAAGAACTAATATTTGGTACCCTTTAATTTTTGGGTCCTTAAGAGTTAGTATCATGTCTAACTATCCATATGCATTTCATGCATTAACTCATGTTCTTTCTCACATAGCAATTGCTTTTTATGTGATCTTTTTTACAATAAAAACTACACATAACCAATGAGTTATTTGCATAAACAGGTTTAATAAATCTTACTTGTCTTCTCTTATAAACATCAAAATTATTTGCACCAGAATTTATCTTCTTCTCATAAGTGTCAAGATAAGAGTTTGTTCCATTTCTTTGAAAGCAGTTTTGTTTCTTATATTGGAGAAACTCATTTAGATTATCCATTCTTCTTTTTAGATCATCTTGTTCCTTTTTGAACATTTCACAAAGTCTTGTTTTTCTATCAAGCTTATTTTGTCAATCAATCTCATTCTTTTTCAAGAAATCATTTTCAGTTTTCATCTTCTTGTTTTCTTGAAAAAGGCGTGTATTATAATGAAGAAGAAAACTAATTTTGTATTTTAATTCTTTGTTTCTAGCATAAGATTCTTTCAAATTATTATGCAATTTTTCAATGAAAGATTCAAGATCATCGTCAGTTTCATCATCACTTCCAAATTGAGAGTTAGAAGTTATTACCTCATTATCTCCAATAGCCATAAAAGTCAATTGAGCAGATTATTCTTCGTCTTAAATTTCACCATCGGAGTTGCATGTGACAACCCCACCTCCCCCTAAGGCGAACCAGAGGGTTCGGCGGACCGCCTGCCCAGCTCTCGCCGGAACTCAATCGTTCACTTCAGTCCTCAATTAAAATCGAAATAAATCACAGGAATAAATAGAATGACAATCCAAAACTTAACGCAAAACTTATGTACATTACTATCTCAAAAGGGAGTACAAAGCATCGAATATGCAAAGGTTCTTAGTTCACCACACATCCAGCCCGTGCCAAGCACTAGGGCGAGAACCATTACCAAAGAAAACCAAGAAACTAGTCTAGGCTAGTCTATCCAAAACTCCCGTCCTGACTCGCCTTCCCTGTTAAGGAAAACAAAACTAAAGGGATGAGCTAAAAGCTCAATGAGGTTCCGAACACATAACCAAACAATCAATCCAATTCGTTAAACATAGAGTATCAATAATTCAAGAAACATTTACAATGGAAAGCGATAAGAACACATTCATTAAAAGGCTACGGGCTCACAAGGAGCCATGCTTTCGTTCGTTCATTCGTTCTCCTGACATTTCCCCTTATTCCTCCAATCGTTTGAAAATGCATTTTTTTTGTAAGTAAAACCCTCGTTAATTCGTTTGTTTCATTTCATTCACCCCCTCCTGGACATTGGCCAGGCTCCACCAACCTACAAGGTAATACTCGAGTATACCAACGTTCACACCCAAGGTCACCATATCGCCCGACCGAGTCCGCTTCTGGCTCGAGTCGATCGGTAACGAAGGGCAGGGCCCAATTCAGCCAAACGGCTTACATTCATGCGCAACTAGCATTTAATCATTTAATCATTGAAAATTTCACATTTATTTAGGTCGAGTGCGATAAAGTACACACTCGCCTAGAAAACTCGTTTTAACAATCATTGAAAGCACTTAACACATTATCAATCAATAATAACAAGCCAATAAGTCAAGGAAATATAACAAACAAGGAACACTCACCTATTTAAGCAAAATAATGTCCAAAGTATCCTCCCGGATAACACTCTCAATCGCCAAGAAACCCTAATAATAGCCATGAGAAAATATTACAGTTAAACCCCTCTAAAGTTTAAGGGAACCCAAGAAAATCCGAATAACTACTAGTACAAAATATAAGTATAGTTTTGGAAGTGAAAAGAGTACATTTAAACCAAAGGCTATGAGTAAAATATTTGTAAAACTTATGCTTGCTCGTAAAACTTTGAAATCTCCATTTAAGTCGAAGTGACAAAGAAAACGTACTCCGAGCAGTCATTATTTTATTTCTCAAGGGTATAAGTTCGGCCAATCCTTACTTATATACCTCGGTAAAAGAAGATGCAAATATCCTAGATGGTTCAAGTGATATTCACTCTTAACCCTTACTCAAGTTGCAAGTATAGTTCTCTAGTTCTCGAGCGTAAATTTGGGCAGCACGCCCTTTGTGTTTACCTAATTTTCCAGCCATTTTGGCTTCATTATTTTCCTCATTCAAACCCAAAGGTACACACACAACAATCTAACTTCAATAGCCGTCCAATAGGCTCAAGACAATACAAGGACAAAAATCAACTAACAACAAGTGCGGAAATCAAATTTAACAAGAGATAGATTTGATAGAGTTTTGCGTAACGGACACAACCGAAGCTATGCTTATCGGATTGGGGTACAACTTATACCATTTCGAAGTTAAGACGAAGTCCTACAACTTTCATGAAGATCACTTGGTCAAATTTCCAGTGTAACCTAATCAAATTCCCAGTTCACAGAACCAGGTTCCAACTAATCAGCTAATTAACCATACTACATTCAAATGGTCATATCTCAGGCTACCAAAGTCCCTTTAAGGTGTTCTTGGAGGCGTTGAGAAGCTAAGACAAAGACCTACAACTTCCATGAAGACCGCTCAGTCCAGTTCTCACCCTAACTAGGTCAAATTTAGCAAAAAAATTCTAGATTTTCCAGTTCGAGATTCACTGCAGAAATCAACTAGCAGTCCTGCTTTATTCACTCATATCTCAGCACACACAACTCCAATTTAGGTAATTCCAAAGCCATTTGAAAGCTAATATACAAGGCTATAATTCTTAATAAGACATCATCAACCAATTCAGTAATATTCCTGGTAAAACTAACCACTTACAGAGGCTGATTTTCATTTTTGGACAGAAACAGGGCAGCAGAGATATTTCGGTCTTTTCACAGGCTACGTTGCTCCGATTGAGCTGAAATTTTGTAGGCAACTATAAAACATCATTCTATACAACTTTTATGTTTTGTGCTAAGGCTATTTCGGCCTCTAACATAGGGAAATGAAACCGGACAGAACTGAAGCATACAATTCCAGAAATCTGGAATTTTGGGATTTCAAGGGCAATCTCTTCATTTTCTTGATTCAATCACTACCACAACCTCTTATACAAGCCTATATACATCATATATGTCATGCCCCATTTTTTTATAAGGAAAATAAATAAATTGTTTAAAAAGTGAATTTTGGTTTGATTTTTGATTTGAAAAAGGATTTTTGATTTGAAAAGAAAATGGGCCTAAATGGGGTTCGTATTGCGACGATTTGACACAAAATATAGTTTAAAAAGGGTTTTTGAATGAAAATCGGAGTCGCCACTTGGTATAGAGTTAAGGTGTACCAAGTCACCTAAAAATAAATTTTTTAAAGACAAATAAAGTAAGAAAAAACCCCTTTTAAACGACTCCTAGTCTACGTAAACCAACGAAAAAGGTTCGGGAGTCACATTTGACGAAGGGGAAGGCAAGGATAAAAAATCCAAGGCACCCCTTCGACCTAACCAAGGCTAGTTGCGTGATTTAGTCAAGGATTTTCTTATTTTTTAACCAAAAGATTTATCACATTTGGATGTACTATATGAATGCAAACCCTAGACCTAAGAGGGTATCGGGGGGCAAAATTTCTCTTCAAAGCTTGAATGGTGCCAATCACATTAATTGTGACGCCCAATAATGACTCTTTGGAGAGGTCACGAATAATGCAAAAATATGAGACTCTAAGAAAAAGAAAAGAATAAAATAATTATAGAAATATACATGTCTTAAAGGAATGCATCATGTCGGGTACGGGGGACTAATGTTCGTGGCTCAATTTTCCCTTTAATAGAGGGAATACGAGCGTGCTAAGGCTAGAAAAGCCAAACTCGTCCATATCCCATATTCGAGGGGTTATTCCCTAATCTAATCAAGCAAATGCCCTATCCTAATCCTAATTCTAGCATGAAATGCAATTCTAATGTTATGTATCACACATAGGGGTATATATAAATAGGGAACTTAGGGAATAGGGAATATAGAGAGAAAGGAATATGGGATAAAGGATGTACATATATAAGAAAGTGTCATGCAACATGGTAACGCCCTAAAAAGTGAAAACATGCATGAAATGGATTGATTTTATCATGCAATCATGATCTAACGCGCGAAGGGCTCCTAAGGGTCTAGCGTTGGACTAGCCCACATCTACGCTCTCTCACAAGCATTGGACTTGCAAGAGCTCGAGGGGACAACCATGACTAGCATTGGACTAGCCACGGTTACGTGCATTTGCATCCATCATACACATATATAAGTAAGGTGCGCAATTAAAGCAAGTAGACATGTGAGCACGTAATTCACATAACACATAAGCATGCATATCTAGATGCCAAAACCTAAGAAAGCGATTAAACACATAGCACCTAAGCATGCAAAACACATAAGGCGATTAAGGCCCTAACTATTACATTTTTAGGGGGGAAGGCCTACTACAATCTAATGGGGAAAAATGAAAATTAAAATAAATAAAATAAACCTAACTATTACAACTTGGCATTTAAATGCCTCTTCAAATAATCAAAATGAACTAAAATAAATATACGAAATTAAGATGACTAAAGCGAATAAATAAATAAATAAAATGAAAACATTCAAAAGGCATGCAATTAAACACGTAAGTCACATAAGTACACATAGGGTCAAATAGAAAAATAAAAATAAGGGATAGAGTGTACCTCCCTTGAATTGGGGCCCTAATGGAGTGAAATTACTTATTTACCCTCCAAAATAATAAAAAGGTCAAGGCATCATTTTAATTAACAATTCATGAAATGGTAGAAAAATTAATCATGAAATAGAAACAACACAAAATAAAAAGTAAACATAAAATGAAAATTACATGCAAAGATAAAAATTACACGTGAAACGGAATCACTCAAGGTGTTTACAAAAATAAAACATCCATGTGCAACAAATTAAAGCAAACAAGGCCCTAAATAATAATAAACAAGCTTTTAAAAGTTTGAAATGAAAAATTAATAATTTAAAATGGGATTCCCCAAATTCAAATGCTAAAACTTGACAAAAGAGAAAATGAAACGATTCATTAGGTTTAAACGATAAAATTAACTAAAATTTTAATCAAATGAAAACCAAAACTATAAGACTATTGAAACTTTCTTATTTCATCCTAAAGTTCATAAAAATCTATGCACGAATCAAATGAAAACACCCCAAGAAAAATATACATGTCGAAGGGATAAAATTGAGGAAAACTTTCCAATGTTATGAGCCAAAATGGGATTATGGGAAACTAGGGAGGTTAAAAAGCAATTTTTTGGAAGTTTCTTCATGCAAAATGCATGCAAATGTAACGAAATCATTCTCTGCATCAAGCAAAACATTCGACAACCAAGTGACTCTCATGCAACCTTTATTCAACATCTTCCACGATTCTCAACAAAACCTCGGCAAGCAAGATCCATACAAAACTTTGATCCAACTTCAGTTAAGACACATGGCCCAACACCTCTAAAACATGCAATTCATGGTAGCACTTCATGCAAATGACAACTATGAAACAGCCTCTGCAACACCAAAAATAAAACTTGCTGCAATTTCGTTCCCTTCTCAGGTTTCAGACCTAAATATGCAGCTTGGCTCGAAGATTTTTCAGACAAAAAAAAAATCATAGTTTGAAGCTAATCAAGACACATCACTTCAACATCCAAAACGAGCCAAAATATAGAAAGGAAATCATGCGAATGCTGGAGAAATGTGTGCAAAATGGTTCGGCAATCCTGATTTGTTCATTTTCCAGCAAAGTGTTTGATCATGGTTCAAGTATTTCAGACTCCAAACATACAAACCCAATACCAAACCTTTCATTTCTTTCCCTTCAACACCAGGTTAAGCATGCAACTTAAGTGTAAAGACTCAGTAAGCAGCCGCGGAAAAGAAGAGAAAACATCACAGAAAATGCGACAGCTTTTTGTCTTGCTGCTAATTTTGCAGATTCAAGCTCGTGTAGATTAAATGCTGAAACATTGCATTAATCATTTACCCACAAAACTCACACACATTCTCAAACATCCATCTATCATTGATCAAGCATGGTTGCCTTCCCCCAAAATACCCCAAGTCCCAACCGAGGTGATCCAGGCCCAAGAAAATAAGAATAACAAAAATGCAGCAAAGAAACTTAGCAGAAACATACGTTCATGCCATTTTTCACTCAACCGAAATGTATTCCCACAAGGCCTTAACACATTAACTAATTCAGCAACTGACAAAAAATAGAGCAAAGAAGGCAACTAATCATCTGGACATGAACATAAACCCAGCCGAAAGTTCCTTTAGAGCAACTGAGGTTTTTTTTTTTTCTTATAATGCAGACAGTCTACCTCTATAACGGATTCACCGTATTGCAGCAATTCATCCTTTATTATGTTCTTAACTGGCATATGAACAACACAATCCAAACACCAAATGAAAACAAGTCACAGCAAGAGAAATAAACTCATGAAGCTTTCTGCCAATTCCTAAGTTTTCAGTGCAAGTGTGCAGGTTCTTCCTCACTAAACAATAGAAATCTAAACCAGACATCAAAGTTTAATCTGGAAGAATGAAATCACATAAATTCCTCCATCCAAACACACAACTTTCGGCTAAAACCTTCGGCAAATTTCTGCTGCAAATTTGCAGCTTATTTTACGCAGTTACATCCATCATGCAAATTGATTGCTCAACAAACGATGGCAAGGAAAATGACTACGGTCTGTGATTTCATAAAAACTCAATCCTCTTAACAAGAACATCAACTACCTTCAACTCCAGTAGATTAAATTCCAGTACACGAATGCACAAGACAGGAGAAAGCAAAGCTACGGAAAAAAAAAAACAGCAACCCACGAAATTCGCAAAAAGTTTTAAACCAACCCCAAACATTCAACTTTGATCCATAACTTTCCAACCAAAAATCATAATTTTACACTAAGCAACGAAACACATAACTACCATCATCCCAACAAACAAAACTTCAAAGGAAATTATATAAGTTCTGGAAAATTTTCATGCAAAATAGTTCGAAAAGACCTTCTGATTTACAATGATGCTTTCTGCAAATCGGATGCAGCAAGAATGCACGAAGATAAAACTTGGTTTGGACATGCATGTGGTATATGAACTGAACAACAAATCCCAGATTTCAATCAAATCAAAAGTTTCAACAACGACCAGAGCACGACTCCAACATCCGGACGGGCCAAGACAGATTCAAAAAGGGAATGAAAAAGGCTACTGTTTTTCACGACCTATCCAGCATTTCAAGCGTACAGGCCATGCAAATGTCTTTTCTTTTCAAAGCTGGGGTCTTGCTACTAAACTATGGCCTAGGGATGAAATGCGATCCATACCAAACAAATTTCAGACCCTAACATAGCCTATCAAGTAACATAACAACAAAAGGCCGCAGCTTTACAACTAACGGTAAGAAAATAGCTACTGCAACCAAATTTTTCCGTACTCACAGACTCCATACAACCCTCACGAATCACTGCTAAACCACAACCGGGGAAAAATCTAATGTAGAAAGGCAACACCTTTGGGTCATAGGTCATGAACCATTGCAGGAAACAGCCATTTCAACTCCCGACCATGTTCATCGACTCATAGTTCAGCGTAGTTTCATGATTTGTTAATAAAAATTATCTATAGGAAAGGGAAAGGAGCCTTACAGTGCTATTTTCTGATGGATTCTTAGCAGCGAGAACTCGAGGAGCAGCTCCTTTCCTTCTTTTCTGTTTGGCCTGAAATCTCCAAGCCTTTGTCCAATTGCAACTCCCTCCTACTTAGCTTGTTGAGCTGCCCCTTCTTCCCTCCAAAGCTCTCGGTCTATCCCTCTCGTTCTTTTCTTTTTGCTTCTTTTTTTTAGTTTTTCCTGACCCGAAAACTCTTTCCTTTTTCCTCTCAGTTTTCTCCTGAACCTAGCCGCTCCCCTCTTGCTCCTCTCTCGGTCTCACTCAGCCGTCATCCCCCGAACTTCCCCGATTCTCCCATTTTCTCTTCCCTTTTATACAGCCCTCAGAAAACTAAACCCTCTCAATGACGGTTTGGATGAAGTCGGCTGCCTTTTGGGGAACCATCTGATGGTTCTTGATATTCAACCCTTAAGATTTCTAGACTAAGCCAGGTGGTCTGTACTGTGATCATCGGACGGAGCTAACTCAAGCAAAAATAGCCGAGAAATGCAGCTGCAAATTTCTTCTGCTGCGGCTGAAACCAAATGTGGTTTTTTTTCCTTTTTTTTTTTCAATTACTTAAATAAATAATCAATAATACAAAAATAACAATTTAAACAAACTTAAATAAAATGTACAAAATTAGTAACCAAAAAATAAAAAGCTACGATTTTCCTCTTTTTCTTCTTTTTTCTCTTTTTTTTTAATAAAAGAAATAAAACATATTTTTCCCTAATTTTCTCTTTTTTGGCAAAAATTTATGCTAAAAAGTCTTAAATAATAAAAAAAAATAAAAATAAATAAATAAATAGCTAAGAGGGCAAAAATGAATAATAAAATTAATAGATAATAATAATCTAAAAAATACTAAAGTGCTATATAAATGCTAAAAGTCTAAGAACTAAAAATCATAGAATTAAGAGAATTATTACTAAAAATAAAATAAAAATAAAATTAGGATAAAGATTATTTTTAAAATTTGGTGTCTACAGTTTGCCCCTCTTTGTCTGAGTTTTGGAAAATCTTGAGACAAAGAAATAGACACCAAATACTTACCTGTGTTATTCGGCTGCAGCTACTCGAATGATTGTCGCTACTGAAACGAGGGCTGATCTCCTTAATGAGGACTGACTCGGACGAGAAATTTAAAATGGACTGACTCAAACAGAAAATTTAAACGGGACTAACCCGAACAGGAAATTTAAAAAGGGACTGACCCTAACAGGAATTTAAAATCGGGACTGACCCGAGGGGACTGACCCCAACATGAAAATTTAAAATCGGGACTGACCCGAGGGGACTGACCCCAACATGAAATTAAAATTGGACTGACCCGTAACAGAAAAATTTAAAAGGGACTGACCCAACAGGAATTTAAAATCGGGACTGACCCGAGGGACTGACCCAACATGAAAATTTAAAATCTGGACTGAACCCCAACCATGAAATTTAAAAATCGGACTGACCCCAACATTGAATTCAAATCGGACTGACCCGAACCAGAAATTTTAAATAGGGACTGACCCAACAGAAATTTAAAATCGGGACTGGACCCGAGGGGGACTGACCCCCAACATGTAATTTAAAAAATCGGGACTACCGAGGGACTGACCTTCAACATGAAATTTTAAAAATCGAGACTGACCCGAGACAGGAATTTAACATCGGGACTGACCCGAAACAGTCCCGAGACAGAAATTTAAACATTGGAAAGATTCCAGTATGCTTACTGTTTGGTTGTGCCTTTGATGAAACTTACTTGCAACTTGTCCGATCCGCCTTTGTTTGCCGGAAAACTTTCCGATACCAACTCCAGTGTGAGATGTGATTGTTTCTCTCTATGCATGAAATTTTCTGCAAAAGGGAAAGAATAAGGAAATTGCCACCATCATTTGATCCGGTTCCCTTTGAGAATCGTGTAAACATGAGTCTTTTGATGCCTTTGTCAACCTTTGTTGTGGTATCTGATTTAGTTGGATTTACTACTTCAAAGACTTTCTGATTCTTCTCAGACTGACCAGGTATGCCTTTAGCCATATTGTGAGATCTGTGTACCGGGCCCCACTGAATCGCGATCATTTCCAACAGATGCTTGAATCCAAAATATGCTTCGCACAAATCACGGGGATTGTCATTTATTAAAACCCAATGATTAAACAAATGATGTATGTAAGATAAATTCACATATCATGCATGGATGAATATGCAAAAAGACACAAACGCGATCAATCGTGCTTAAACCATGAAAATGTCATGAATGCAAATAATTGAGGAAAAATGAATTTTATAAGAATGTATTTGCAAAAGAATATGTATTCAAAGTGAGACACAGATTTTGGCCAACAGATGTCACATTCGAATCTCTGGATATCTTTGTTCCGGAATTCAATATTGACGGAAGTGTTACAAAACGAAGAGAAATCCGAATGAACCAAGTCACTAGCTGTTCCTTCTCATGCTCGTTCGTCGCAGAACCCTACCTTGGCGCCCTTTCAGGTTTTCACCAAGGTTGCCCCCACCCTTTTTGCTTTTTGTTTGTTTTTCTTTTCTTTTCTTTTTCTTTCTTTTTTTTCCTTTTTTCCTTTTTTTTTTGAGGTGCCCTTTCGGGTTTTCACCTAAGGAACAATAGAAAAGCTCGACCATGATCGACTCAGGAGTGTGAGTTGAAAATCGTTGGCATCAGTAAAATGCGCTTCCCTTATAAGTTTAGGCAAAGGCATTGTGGACATCACTTGCCAGTTGATTAGCGAAATCCCTGATAGAAAATACAGCAATTGACGAAGGCCAGGACTTTGGGCTTTTGTAATGAGGTCAGGTGGGGTGTTTTCAAGAAAGTTAAGGCTTGAACGCAAAGATTTTTAATGAAAAGTGTGAAATAACCTGAGGTTGCATCATTTTGAAATCATTCTCCAATTTTGAACAAAAAATGAGGAAAACTTTGCCCCAGTTTGATTGGATTTTCTCTCTTTGCATTTTTCATTGTATTTTTCTTTTTCTTTTTCTTTAAAAAACTAAATTTGCCCCAGTGTGGGGTTTGCAATCCTCAGGGGTTACCAAACGAAAGTTATTAGTCTGATAGCTCAAAAGGGACGATTAGGGATTGAATGTTTCAAACGTAAAAGAAGATGGCCTGACTTGCATTTCATCATTTGCACGAATTTCTAAAAGAAGTTTTGCATAATCAAATGAAGAACTTCTTGCACATGTCCGAGTTGATAGGTTGAGAAAATGTTTGTCCATCCATTTCTGCCAAAATGAGTGCTCCGTCAGGTAATACCTTTTGAACAATGAATGGCCCTTGCCAATTCGGAACAAATTTGCCTTTGGTCTCATCTTGCACTGGCAAAATCCGCTTCAGCACTTTGTCGCCTTCCTCAAAAGTACGCAAATGGACCTTCTTGTTGTAGGCCCGGGCCATGCGCTTTTGGTAACATTGGCCGTGACAAATGGCATTAAGCCGTTTTTCATCAATCAAAGATAGTTGTTCATGACGCTACTTCATCCAATCAGCCTCTTCCAACTTGGTCTCCATTAGAATACGCAATGAAGGGATTTCGACCTCGGCAGGTAGCACTGCTTCCATTCCATACATGAGTGAGTAGGGTGTTGCCCCAGTTGATGTTCGGATAGAAGTCCGATATGCCATTAGTGCGTAAGGAAGTTTTTCATGCCAGTCACGATGCTTTTCAGTCATCTTACGAATGATCTTCTTCAAATTCTTGTTTGCGGCCTCCACAGCTCCATTCATCTGCGGCCTATAGATGGCAGAGTTGCGATGTCTGATTTTGAACTGTTCGCATAGCCCGTCCACCATATCATTGTTAAGATTCTTGGCATTGTCTGTAATCAATGTTTCCGGCACCCTAAATCGGCATATGATGTGATCTCTTAAGAAATTCGCCACCACCTTCTTTGTCACATGCTTGAACGATTCCGCTTCGACCCATTTGGTGAAGTACTCAATTGCCACCAATATAAATCGATGCCCATTTGAAGCAGGAGGATCGATTGTGCCAATCACATCCATACCCCACATTGAGCAGGGCCACGGAGCAATCATGCTATGCAACTCGGTAAGAGGAGCGCGTATGACGTCGCCATGCATTTGACATTTAATACATTTCCGGACAAAATCTATGCAATCGCGTTCCATTGTAAGCCAAAAGTACCCGGTTCTCATGATTTTCTTTGCCAGCAAATGTCCATTCATGTGAGGCCCGCAGACACCACTATGCACCTCTTTCATCATGTATTGGGCTTCGTCTTCACCAATGCACCTTAAGTGGCTCAAATCTGAGGTCCTTTTGTACAATACCTCTCCATTTAAGAAAAACTTCGAGGCCATTCTGCGCAGAAAACTCTTGTCATTTGCACTAGCTTCTGGAGGGTAAGACCCGGTTTTGATGAATTCCTTAATATCATTGTACCAAGGGCTATTGCCAGAGGAATTGTCTATGACCCAACAATGCGCAGGCTTGTCTTGGAGTTGAATCCGGATAGGCTCGATTCCTAATTCGTCTGGATATTGTATCATAGAAGATAGGGTGGCCAAGGCATCTGCAAATGCATTTCGGGCTCGTGGGAGATGTCTGAACTCTAAACTTTGAAATTGTTTAGCCAAATTGAGCAAATTACAGTGGTATGGCAGGATCTTTGAATCTTTGGTTATCCATTGCTTCAATGTTTGGTGCACGAGTAAATCTGAATCACTGAAGGCTATTAACTCCTTAACCTCCATTTCCAAAGCCATTTTAAGACCAAAATACATGCTTCATACTCGGCCATGTTGTTCGTGCAAGCAAACTGCAATTTTGCGACTCCAGGGTAATGCTTCCCCTCCGAGGATACAAGAACTGCTCCTATCCCGACTCCAAAAGAATTGGCCGTACCATCGAAAAACAATCTCCACTCAGGGCACTGCTCGCTCATATCTTCTACAATACCAACAAATAAAACCTTTTCATCAGGGAAATAGGTATGGAGCGGTTGATAATCATCGTCCTTTGGATTTTCTGCCAAATGGTCGGCTATAGCTTGCCCCTTGACGGCCTTTTGCGAAGTGAAAATAATATCAAACTCTGAAAGAATCATCTGCCATTTGGCCAGACGCCCAGTTGGCATCGGCTTTTCCAAGAGGTATTTCAAAGGATCGGAGCGGGAGATGAGGCAGGTAGTATGACTTAGCAGGTAGTGTCTTAACTTCTAAGCTGCCCAGGCCAATGCACAGCAGCTTTTCTCAATAAATGAATAATTAGCCTCATACTGCGTGAATTTCTTGCTAAGATAGTAGGTGGCTTGCTCTTTCCTTCCCGAGTCATCGTGCTGCCCCAGAACACACCCTACTGCTCCGTCGAGCATAGATAAGTACATGATCAAAGGCCGGCCCGGTTTGGGTGGCACTAGGACCGGAGGCTGCAACAAATAATCTTTAATCTTGTCAAAAGCTTGTTGGCACTCCTCATTCCAATGCAACGGCACATTCTTTTTTAATAACTTGAATAGTGGCTCGCACATCGCGGTTAATTAGGCAATGAATCTTCCAATGAAGTTAATCTTCCCCAAAAAGCTTTTCACATCTTTCTGCGTTTTCGATACTGGCATGTCTCGAATTGCCTTGATCTTCACCGGGTCTATCTCTATGCCCTTCTTGCTGACAATGAAGCCTAACAATTTACCAGCTGGTGCTCCAAAGGCACATTTTGCAGGATTTAACTTCAAATTGTACTTTCGCAACCTTTCAAACAACTTTCTTAAATCCATCAAATGGTCCTGGGCTTTCTTGGATTTGATTATAATGTCATCCATATAGACCTCCATCTCCTTGTGGATCATGTCATGAAACAAAGTAGTCATAGTCCTGTGATAAGTAGCTCCGGCATTCTTTAAACCAAATGGCATTACTCGATAGCAAAAGATGCCCCAAGGGGTGATAAATGCAGTCTTTTCTCTATCCTCCTCAGCCATTAAGATCTGGTGGTACCCAACAAAACAATCACAAAAAGATTCAATTTCGTGTCCGGCAGTGTTGTCTAGAATGATATGGATATTTGGCAAAGGAAAGTCATCCTTAGGGCTGGCCTTATTAAGGTCCCTATAGTCGACACAAACTCGCACTTCTCCATTTATCTTCGAAACAGGGACTGGATTCGAGAGCCAAACAGGGTAATGGGATACAATGATGATATTAGTCTTAAGCTGTTTTTCAATTTGCTCTTTTATTTTGAGGCTCATATCTGGTTTGAATTTACGGGGTTTTTGCTTTACTGGTGGAAAAACTGGGTTTGTGGGTAATCTGTGCACCACTACATCAGTCGAAATGCCAGTCATGTCGTCATAAGACCATGCAAACACATCTCGAAACATAGACAAAAATTCAATCATTTCTTCTTTCTGCTTTTTATTCAAATGAATGCTGATTTGTATCTCCTTAACTTCAGCCTCAGTACCAATGTTAACAACTTCTGTTTCTTCTAGGTTCGGTTTAGATTTCTCCTCATATTGTTCAAGATCTTTTGAAAAAGAATCAAACACCTCCTCACTATCACTCTCGCTTTGAAATTCGTATTCCGTAACTTCCGAATCGTGAGTGATATAGAGATTGTCATCATCAGATTCCAGAACAGTGATATCCAAAGGGTCAAATAATTTTACTTTTGGCCATCTGAAAGAATTAAGAAATTCGAGATAATAAGCAAATAGACACATGAATGAACGGCATGATAAAACAAACTATGCACTTTCATAAAATTTCAAATCAAAACGGAAACAAGCTAAAACATAAGTGCAAAAGATACTTTCATTGAACTATTTACATATGCAAGAAAAGTTTTCATGAACTTTAGTAAATGACAACCCCCTGTAGATTTACCGAAACTCCTTTCGCACGGGGAGGTACTCGGCGGTCCAGTTGTGTATAGCTCCTTGGGGAATGTCTGGGAATTCGGCATCATCTGACGGGCCATTTTCGGATATTGCTCCCACAAACAAATGAGTCAGGCTTGTCTCCACTTCGTCAATTGGACTAAACTCAGATGCAATGACTTCAGCTGGCCTTGGAAAGGTATAGCGTAATGGCGGAATGTCTAAAATACCCAACTTGCCTTCTTTCTCTGCCCTTTTACGTGCTTTCATCTCTTGTACATCTCTGGCTGTCGGACGGAATCCCAAACCAAATTGGTCCTTCTTTTCGATGAGTTCCACGGGCTTCAGCATGCCTTGCAGATTGCGTCCCAGTCCCTTATTAAATTCATATCCTCTGCGAATCATCTCCTTGGCCATCATAACATTGGCTGCTGGCAAAACCATTTCATCTTTTGAATCCTCACTTGTTACCTAACTCACGGAGACAATATCAGCTGTACGGTAGGAAGACACCGAGGCATTTCGGTTACCATCCTCCTCAGGCTCGGAATCGGCCATTACAATGCAATCTTCCTTAGCAAAAATGGTTATCAGCTGGTCGTTCACCACAAATTTCAGTACTTGATGCAGGGAAGAGGGCACAGCACCAGAGCTATGAATCCACGGCCGTCCGAGTAAAACATTATAGACACTGGGAAAGTGCATAACTTGGCAGGTAATCTGAAATTGAGCGGGTCCCATTTCGACCACCAAATTTACTTCTCCTATGGACTCCCTTTGGGCTCCATCGAATCCTCGAACTATGGTCTTTGAGGGTTTTAATTTAACATCTTGCAGCCCTAACTTCACCAACGTGCTCCAAGGACAAATATTAAGGGCAGACCCATTGTCGATCAGTACTTTAGGTAACATTTTTCCATTGCACCTCACGGCTACATATAAAGCTTTGTTATGACCAATTCCTTCTGCAGGCAGCTCTTCATCAAAAAAAGTGATTTGTTTAGCGGTTAATACATTTCCGACTACGTGCGAGAAATTGTCAACCGAAATGTCCTTGGGGATTCGAGCCTTAGTCAAAACTTCAAGTAACACATCCCTATGCAAGTCTGAGGTGAAAAGCAAGTCCAGTATGAAAATTTGGGCAGACATTTTGTTCAATTGTTCGACCACATTGTATTCGCTTCTCTTAATCCTCTTGAGAAAATCCCACGCTTCTCTTTCGGTCACTGCGGGTTTGGTAGTCGGCTCACGATTGCTTACTTGAATTGGGGCGTTAGCAGTTGAGGGACTTGCAATCTTTCCTGACCTCGTAACAACAGACACTTCATCCTTCAAAACTGGTTTGCCTCCGATTTGCAAAACGGGCTCACTATAATTCCATGACACTTGTCGTAAACTTAAAACTGGCACTTGTTCTGGGAATTCAATTATCACAGGTTCTAAGGCCGCACTTTCGGATGGGGTTAGGTCTAAAATGAAGGGCCTTTTGTCTTCCTCATATGATGCTCCCTCTATCACAAAAGGTTGCTCCATTATCCCACACACTTCTATCTCATTTGACATGCTCCGGACAAACTTTTTGAACTCCTCATCATCCATAATAACTTCAATAGTACCAGCATGCTCCAGCAAGGGGTTCTTGTTCACGTTCGGTTCTTGCTCTTCTCTTTTCCTAATCACGATCTCCCCCGCTTCTACCATGTCTTGAACCTTATGTTTAAGGAGTCGACAATTGGCCGTGGAGTGACCAGGTGCTCCTGAATGATAAGCACAAGTAGCCTGTGGATTATACCCAACTGGCACGCCATACGGGTAAGTTGGAGGGGGAATCACACCTATTTTACCGACAGTCTTTAATTGCTCATACAACTGATCCAAAGGCCTGCCAAGGTTGGTGAATGTTCGAGCACGATTTTGATTGTAGGTTTCAGTAGGTTGGGGATAGTTGTAGGTGGGTCTGTTTGGTGGGAAAAATCTTTGGTGGTAAGGAGGTCGAGGACGAGTTTGTTGAAAGTTAGGTTGAGATACTTGAAAAGAGGCCGTAGGCGGGTTGGCATAATTTGGGCGAGGTCGGGGGTACGAGATATTGGTATTGTAGACAGGGTAAGGACTTGGATAGTAGGGATAAGGTGAATATGTTGGTTTTTGAAATTTGGGTCTTGGTGTAGGGTTTTGATCCCATATGAAGGCAGCTTCTCCCTCTTTCTTTTTAAATTGCGGCTTTTTCCTACTACTCTCTTGTCCTTGCAAAGCATCCAACTGCGATTTGAGGGCGGAGACGTTAATGATCTTCCCAACTCTTACAAAGTCATGGTACTCCTCAAGTTTATTGACAATGGCAGCGAACGAGCATCCAGTCATGCGGAAAATTTTCTCAAAGTACGGCGGATCATGTGCTTTAATAAAAGTGCGTATGATTTCGTCCTCCGTCATTGGTGGCTCGACTTTTGCAGCTATCTTCCTCCACCTCTTGGCATAAGTCTTGTGGTCTTCAGAGGGTTTTCTTTTTGTTCATTCCAACGTGGTTCGCGTCGGAGCCAACTCGCAGTTATACTCGTACTGCCTTACAAAAGCATTGGACAGGTCAAGCCAAGTCTTGACTTCTTCGGGCTTCAGATTTGAGTACCAGTTGAGGGATCCCCCTCTAGACTTTCCGGGAACAACCTTAGAGGCAGGTTCTCGTCGTCTACAGGCTTTCCCAACTTGTTAGCAAATAGTCGGAGGTGTGTTTTGGGATTAGCCGTCCCATCATACTTGTTAAACTTAGGGGTTTTGAACCCCTCAGGCAACTGCACATTCGAAAAAAGGCAAAACTCATCGTAATCCAGGATTCCTTGCTTGTTCAACCCCTGACTTTTCCTCATAAACTCATCGAAACAGTATAGGCGCTTGAGCAGCTTCATATCAACGGGAGCAGAAGATTCCCCTATTTCTGGCTTAGCTTGGACAATATGGTCTGGCAGGAATGGCTCAGCAGCAGTGTGATAAAAGGTATGTGGCTCAGGTGGTATATTTGAAATGGCTTGGGGTTGTGGGCCTTGCATGTGAGTAGGAAAAAATGAAAGATTAAGAGGGTAAGTGTATGGCAAATTTATGG